>NC_141140.1:49841587-50029920 GCF_053477565.2 Lygodium microphyllum | reverse complement strand
TAAATGCAGAATGCAACCTCCAAGAAGAAAATATCAAAGCCCAACAATAGGAGATAGAAAGGCTAAACAAGCAACTGCAAATTTTGAGACACAAGCAAACATTGCTTAGCCCTTGAGAAAGGAAATGAGAACTAAAGAACATAGAGGATTTGAAGGTGGGCTCTGGAGGTATGAAGAAATGAATAAGGGCTATCAAGTTAGGAATCTCTTGTCTTACTATTCTATGCTTTTTTGTTATTACGTCTCCTTGCTTTACATTGTCCTCTTGTTTAGGGATGTGCTACAAATAAGGAAAATTGTAACCCCAATGTCAACCTTGCAAAGCGACTTAAGCCACTTGTTAGCTCAAAGATTGCAGAAGAGCACATACAAAGAAGAAGTTTAAGGTAGTGTAGAGGCAAGTTGTTGAGAAATTTGTGAGCCAAAATACGGTTTCTGTGGAGGGTATATAGAGCACCATGGTTGAGAGTGGTATAAGTCCCTATGGCTATGATTTCCTACAAAAAGAGATTACAAGTTCATTTAAGTCATAGGGTATTAAGCCAAAGCTTCTTCCCACAACTGTAGCAATCTGGAGACTTTGAAAATATCTTAACTTAAAGCAAGAGGAGTATGTTGGAAAACCATATCACATCATTGGAGAGTTTCATGCAAAACAGGGTATGGTTGTCTATGACGAATGCAACAATATCTTCGTGGATTTGGAGATACTACACGTTTGAATGGTTGAGTTTTACAACATCTCACATGCAGAGACCAATGGCATATTGAACTTTATATTAAAGATGGATGAGTGTCAGATTCTGAAAGATGTTAAGATAAAGAGGGCAACCATTACATTGATGGACATGGCAATGGCGACATGCCAAGGGATGATCCCCGCTACTTTAGTGTACAGTCCAAAATGAATTTATGTTGGGACATTTTTGGTTGTCTTAGAATTATGAATTATTGGAATGGGTCTTTTAGATGACTCCACTACCAAATGTTATTAATACTCAAATGAAAAGACAGAAGATACTACTGGTTCCAATAGGGGCAACTTTCAAGTAACTTGTCATCTTGCATCTGACTTGAAGACTCTAAAGTGCTTATATAATTGTAATAGAGGCCTAAACACCCTTCCTTGCCTGTATTGCATGGAGGATGAAAAAAAACTTAATCAAAAGTGGTGGAAGAAGGCGCCTAATCGTCACCAGTTTGACAAATATTTCAAACCAATGTTTGATATACCTTTATCGAATGTACATATATGTACAATGCATGTAGTTTTTCAGGTGATTGAGAAGCTTGTCAGCCTATACATTGGATTTTCTTGGAAGATTAGGAACCACAGAGAATGAAAGAAGGGGATTGCCACTCTTGAGATGTTATTGGTAGACATGAACCTTCATGGAGAAGAGGTATAAATCGTGCAGGATAAAAAGAAGACAAACAACAAAATAGAGATACTAGGAAACCTTTCTCTTGGAGGCATGTAGGCAAGACAATTCCTCTCTAGACCCATCGACAACAGGCAAAAAAGCTTACCAAACGTGGAAAGTACTACAAAAGGATGCATGTAAGTAGGATTAAATTTTAGCAATGGAGAAGGCTGCACAACATAGTAAAGGATCACAAACCTCTTTCAAGACATGCAAAGGTAGAAGTGGCGTGATGTAGAAATCATATTCTAGATGCTAGATAAGGAGACATGGATAAATACAAACAAGAAGACGTTTCAGACTACTCTAGATCTATTCAAGAAAGAGTTCCTAAAAGCATGGGAAGACATCAATTTCACACACTACATGGTAAACAAGTCTTTGGTTTCATACATGTTAGTATAAAATTATCAATGTCTACTAAACACTATTTAGAGATTAACCATTTGTCTGCACCATATCATATACAATCATATGCCATATTTCATTGAAAAGCATGGAGATCTAAGTATTTGGAGCACACAAGCATGGAAAAGCCCCATTACATGGCACACAATGCGTATTTTTGGCATACCCAACATGGTGGTGGTAGTAGAAAAGCCAACAATCTTTGCCAGCTATTCCAATGGTTTTACATAAGGACATTGTAGATACCACGGAAAAAAGAGGAATTAAAATCGGCAACCATTGCAAAAGGAGTACGAGATGCTAGGATAAAGAAAGACAAGAAGATTGAAGCATTTAAAAATTCAAATGCACTTCAAGGACTCGCAAAATGGAGGCAAGGTCGACACTATCACAATCGTCATTGGGTTAGAATATAAGAGGAGACCTCTCAAATTGATTATACACTGTAAACTTGATAACTATGAGCACTCCAATGTATAATACATGCTTTTGAATGATAATACGTTTGATTTTCTAGAGTTAGTGTGTCTACTGCTTTTGCTATCAATGAGCTAATTCTCTCCCCCTCCCACTCCGCCTCCCCCTCTGTTGACTCTCCTACTGCCGTGGAGGGGATCATGTTTTATCCCATGCTACCTATTCTAGCTATTTTTTTCACTCCTTGTTGGCTGCCCTTCTCGCCCGTACAAACTCCTCCACCTCTGCTTGGTCTATTTTAAATTGCCGCATAGCCTCGACATGCCTTATAGCAGCGGCACGATTTAGTTTTTCTTATTGTACAAGGTGCTCTAGTTGCTGGCGCTCATTAACTTCTCATAGTGCTACCTCCTCAGTATACCCTATTGAGTGACCAAGGTAAACCAGGTGACAACTGAGTCACTATAATAGTGCAATGGAATGTCCTAAAAACAAAGCAACACATGCACCTTACCTATCAATGCACATTGTATACATATAAATAAACATGAATAAGTCACTCTACTTACGTTAGGAATATATAGAATTTGCCTCCATAAAAGTGAGGCATTCAGAGCGATTCTCCATCCACAAGAGAACGGCTTTGGCTCGACGGGCACCACGACCCACTGTATTTGCATAGTGTCCGTCAGCCCCCCTCCAACACTAGATACTCATACATCATCACAAATTTTTTTGCACAACTACAAAGACACCTTGATGTTACAACAAATGTGTTGAACTTGCATAGAATGCAATAATTGAATATAGTGTTGAGGTTAGTCACTATCTAACTCGACCATGGAATCCACCAGATCTAAGTTTTCTTTAAATATTATATTCATCTTGACCGAATACAACAACAAGCTCCAATGCTCATTAATTTAATAGGGAAAAACAATTATTGGTAGCATGGTTGCTTAAGGCCTCTTAAAGACATTCTTCAATAGTCACAACATACCTTTGATTATAGGCCTTCAGATGATTTTAGTATCATCCAGCCTAATAGGCTTGAACCAATCAAATTGCCGAATGAATGCTTGTGCATCATCGCACAATGCAATGGAGAACAGAGGGCCAAGAACAAAAACTTGTCTTTGATGTTCCTTTGCTAGAGGTGCCAAATATAACCTATACGTAATAACAATTGGGCAAGTAAGACTCAAGCATTTGATCAAATACTTATTAAACAAGAGACAATTGAGTAGAATACTTATAGCATTGCCGCATGCACTACTGTGTCTGTGGTCATCCAGCTTTCAAAATGCCGCATGCACTATACGTCGTGAAGGTCCATTGATAAAACCTCTTTGGCCCCCAAAATGGCAAAGCCACAATTTATAGAAGAAGAAGAAGTGGAGATCAGCATATTCTCATAATCCTAGAGATGGGCCTCCACCTCTGCCTTGAGCATGCTAATGATGCACTTGTCATTAATAACTTGGCGCTCTTCAGAGGGGCCGGTTCCTAAGTCTTGTGTCTCGGTCATGGGATCTGGCTAGTGGGCCTAGGGCTCGGCTCTTTAGGGGCTCCAATTGTGGTTGGGGCTAGGGTTGGGACTCTCGCTACTAGGGCTTTGGCTCGGCCATGGGCTAGGGCTCCTAGGGGTGGGACTCTCGGGGCTAGGGTTGCTCTTGCAAAAATTCCTCAATAAGAATCTATGATTCATACCCTCTCTATGACCTTGTATTGGGAGGGTGAAACGTTTGATGTGGTTCTGCGTTATGGCACCCGGATGGATAGGAGGGATCGCAAGGATGTCATGCATGTGAAGGTCACGGATGGTGAAGCAGCTGATCATATATATAGTGGAGCCTCTTGTTAGTGTCAAAGTCTCTTGCCATCATAGTAATTTTGTGTTCATGTGTAGCAAGCGTATAGGAATCCTCCATGAATTCAATCAAGAAATCTTCACAGATCTCTTGGAGGAAAAGGAGGGTAGAGGCGGTCCATTGCATCCCTATTCTATGGCGCTCGTAAATTGTAGCCTCAGGATTGCAAGTTGCATGTGGCACGAAATGTTCATTGTATCTTCGTCTCTTGGACTGAACCTGTAACGTAGCATCACCTTGGTCTGATGCAAGGCTTTGTTGTGGTTGGCCTTTTCGTCATGGCATCTGCGAGCATATGACAATAAGTCCTTGGGCCTTGCATCAGACCATGATGGCTCAGGGAGGGGAGTCATCACAGGGAAAGGGGGGTGGTCAATGGATTGAGGGGCATCTCTTGCATCATGATGGCCCAGGAAGGGAGATCATCATAGGGCAAGGGAGGTGCAGTCAATGGATTGAGGGGCCTCTCTTGCACTGTGATGGCCTAGGAAGGGAGGTCATCACAGGGCGAGGAGGAGCAGTCAACGAATTGAGGGGCCTCTCTTGCACCATGATGGCCCAAGAAGGGAGGTCCTCATAGGGTGAGGGGAGCATGGTTGACAAATTGAGGGGCCTCTCTTGCACTTGATGGCCCAGGAAGGGAGGTCATCACAAGGAGAGGGGGGCGAGGTCGACAAATTGAGGGGTCTGTCTCACACTGTGATGGCCCAAGAAGAGAGGAAGGAAGACAGAGAGTAATGGAATGCTACTACAAAGATGACAACTAGGCTTGGAAGATGAGAGGCTTAGAATACCTTGATAGATGAGAAGCTTTGTGTTCTGACAGTGAGCAACTCGAAGATGCAGGGACGAAGTGGTAGGGGACCATGCAAGCAATAGGAACATGAAGAGGCAGGGGAACACTATGAGTAACATGAACATGAAGAGGCAAGGAATAGGTGGCAATACCAAGAAGTAACTTACCTTGTGCCTACTATTTTTGAAAGGTGAGAAGGATCGAAGCTTGCACTCGAGAGCTAGAAGGATTGAAGCTTGCACTCAAGAGCTATGGTGGGAGAGCAAGAGCAAGAAAGAGAGAGACAAGAAATGGGAACTCCAACAGTCACAATGTGTGACCGGGCCTTCCTTTATTCAAACTGTCACTAAAAGAATAAAGAATAAAGTGACGGTGACGGGGGCCCGCCACCTGCAGTGTGCAATGGCGGTGACTATCAGTGTAGTAATACACAGACGGCTAGACGGAGGCACCTTTACCCCCAACAACCTTCCACTTCAAGTCAAATCTTCCCTAGTGAGGAGTGAAAAGAAAAAAGAAAAAGATAGTACAACATGTACACATGTACAATAGGATGAGGAAAGACATCATCTCATCCCACGCCCATCAACCTCCTGAGAAATGCAAAGCGCTCTGTAGAGAGGCTTTTCGTGAGCAGATCTGTAGGATTCTGGTCAATCGAGATCTTGACAAGGTCAATAGACTTGTCCTCAACGACCCCACATATAAAGTGATACCTCACCTCAATGTGTTTCATCTTTGCATGGAAAACTGGATTCTTGGCTAACTGAATAGCACTCATAGAATCCGAATGCAATGTAGGGATAGCATCAATACTAAGGTTAGCAACCAAATGACCCAACCAAATGGCCTCCTTACAAGCCTCAGTGGTGGCTACAACATACTCAACCTCTATAGTAGAAAGGGCCGTGCATTTTTGCACCCTGGACATCCAAGAAACAGCACCTCCAACATAGGTGAATACATAGCCAGAAGTGGACTTCCTACTATCTGCATGTCCTGCATAATCAGAGTCAGTGTACCCCATGACTCTTGTATCCTGGCTGCCATAGCATATGCACATATCTGCAGTGCCCTTCAGGTACCTCATGATACCCTTCACGGCATCACAATGCTTCTTGCCAGGTGTAGCCATATAGCATGCCACAACACCAACTGCAAAGGTAATATCTGGATGAGTGGCTATCATGGCATACATAAGACTGCCCACTATGGATGCATAGGGAATCTTGGCCATCTCGGCCCTTTGTTCATCTGTTTGCAGACAATCAGCTTGTGATACTTTCACATAAGAAGGCAATGGACAGCCAATAGGCTTTATGTCCTGCATGCGGAAGTGCTCAAGGACTTTATGAATGTACTCCCTCTGTGACAAGTAGAGGAGTCCCTGATGCCTGTCACATCTAATGCACATACCAAGTATGTGAGAGGCCTGTCCCATATCTTTCATCTCAAAGCTCTACTTGAGCTGAGCCTTAAGAGCATATAGCTCATTATGAGCTTTCCCTACTATCAGCATATTATCCACATAGAGTACCAAAATCAATAAAGGACCATCACGGGCTTTCTTCGTAAAGACACGGATCCATAGCACTCCTGTTGTAGCCTTGTGACTACATAAAGGCATCAAACTTATGATACCACTCCCTAGGTGCCCGCTTCAAGCCATAAAGACTTTTCTTCCATTTGTACACTAGGTGCTCCCTGCTAGGTTCTACAAAGCCCTTACGCTGCTCCATATAAATCTCATCATGCAAGTCCCCATGTAAGAAAGCCGTCTTGACATCCATCTGGCATAAATCCAAGTCAAGCTGAGCAACCAAAGCCAAGACTAAGCGCAGGGTGGTCATCTTAACCACAGGAGAAAAGACCTCATCAAAGTCCACACCATGCTCCTGCTTAACACCCTTTGCTACCAGTCTAGCCTTGTATGCCGGCTTGGGGTATCCAGGGGTACTTTTCAGCTTGTACGCCCACTTGCATGGCAAAGCCTTCTTGCCCTCAGGCAAGGAAACTAAATTCCAAGTGTCATTCTTATGCAAGGAGTCTATCTCAGACTGCATAACCCTCCCCCATGAGTGACTGTCACCCCTGTGCATAGCCTCATCATAAGTGAAAGGATCTCCTACATCTGTAACCAAGACATAATGCATCGAGGATTGAAATCTATCAGGTGGACATCTGTCTCTAGTAGAGTGTCTCACGGCAGGCTCTACTACCTGCCCAGCTACCTGTCCAACACCCTGACCATGACCATCTGCTCCAGCTATAGGCTGTCCAACTGGTTGTGTGGGAGCTCTCGGCTCCTCCTGAAATATGACCCTGCTACGGATCTCAAAACTCTCTCAGGCTACCGATGCATCTTGTCTTCATGGAAGACTACATCATGATTGCGGATGACTTTTCACGCCTGCGGATCCGAGAGACGGTAACCCATCTTGCCTGCATCACCATAACCAAGGAAAATGCATTTGATACTCTTAGGATCTAGCTTACTTCTCTTGTCCCTGGGCACATGGCAAAATGCCTCACATCCAAAGACACGAAGATGCGCATAAGAGGGAGTTTTTCAGTTCATACCTCCTCTGCAACGTGGAAATCCAAACCACTAGAAGGTGATCTATTTATGACATGCACAGTTGTACTAACTACCTCAGCCCAAAAGCTCTGTGGTAGGCCTGCATGGCTAAGCATACTGCGTACACGCTCCTGGATGGTTCTATTCATCCGCTCAACCAAACTATTCTGGGGGGGTGTAGGGGGCGGTCAACTGACACTTAATACCACTCTCATCACATAACTGCTCAAAAGCATGTGAGACATACTTACCCCCATTATCTGTCCTTAGGTATTTTAGCCGATACCCAGATTGGTTCTCAACCAATGCAAGCCATCTCTAAAACACAGCCAAGACATCAGATTTCAACTTAATGGGATAAGCCCAAACTTTTCGTGAAAAATCATCTATGAATGTAACAAAATACTTTGCATCACCCATAGACTGACAAGGCATGGGCCCACAGACATCCAAATGTACCAATGCCAAGGGCCCACTCATGCATGGCCTACCAGACTTCTTATGCATAGACCTAGTCTGCCTGCCAGAAAGACAATGCTCACATGAATCAAAACATGCATAATCAAGGGGCGGTAAGTAATGCAAACTACAAAGCATTTTCATTCCCTTCAAAGACATATGGCCCAAACGGGCATGCCAAAGAGATACATGGGGGATAGAACCCACAGACAAAACATGATCAAGGGAAGAAGTAGATACAATCAAGGGATAGAGGCTGCTAGCCACCTTGGCACCTCTCGCAATCACAAGTTTGCCATGAGTGATCTTCCATGCAGAGTCTCCAAAAGATACATGATAACCTGCGTCATCAAGCTGTCCAACTGACACAGGAGACTACGTGTCAAAGCAGGTACATGATGTACATCTTGCATAACAAACTTGTTGCCAGAAGAAAACTACAGCCTAACATCACCAATGCCCACAATATCAAGAGAGCTGTTATCACCCAAGCGCACAGAACCCGAAACATTACGATATGAATGAAACCACTCTCGGCAAGGTGTCAAATGAAAGGACGCACCTGAGTCCAAGAGCCAACACTGTGCATACATAGAGTGTATCTCTGTCATCTGCGAAACACTAGAAGAAGCTGTAAGGATATAATCATCATCATCAACATCCTCAGGCTGCATAACATTGATCTCTTCAATTTTAACACTGGACTTTGCAGGCACTATGCTGCGATTAGAAGACTTATCTTGCACTTTGTCTTTCCCCTTATCTTTGCGCCTTTCATTGTGCAGTTCATGGCATTGTGGCCTAATATGGCCCTTTTTCCCACAATGGTGACAAGTAACATCTACATTCCTACCACGGGATTTGCTACGTGACTTCCCACGAGACTTGGACCAAGATTTCTGAGAATCCCGTCCACAGCCACAGCCACTGCCATGCTTTCCATATCCATCATTCTTGCCTCTAACTGTCATAGCATGCAGCACACGAGAGGCATCCAAATTATTACGGCTAATCTCTTCCTACAAAAGAGAACTCTCAACATCAGATAATTTCAAGGTAGCAATAGAGGCACATAATGCAGTGCGGAATACATCCCATGACTCATTAAGAGTACCAAGTAAGAAAAGAGGAGTGACATCATCTACAAAAGTGATGTCCTGCGAAGTCAAGTTCTTGAGTATAGCATGGAACTGGCTCAAGTGAGTAGACATAGTCACATTCTCCTTCATGCACAGATCCATAAGCTACTTCAGCCAATACATCTGACTCGCTGGACTTTTCTTGTCATAGAGATTCTTAATTTTATCCCAAAACTACCATGCACTCTATTCTTCCTCAAATACATTGTAATGAACTTGTTTTGTGAGAGATAATATAATAGTGGACTTGCATAACTCATCAAACTCAAGCCATTCCTCATCTAGCATAGTTGTAGGCGGATGCCCGCTCAACCTCAATGGTTTGATATGCAATTTCTGTACCAACACCTATCAAATTTGGCTCTTCAAATAAGAGTAATTTGTACCATCAAGCTTAGTGATGTTGAAAATAGCATGATCAATGTGGATGAAGTCGCCATAATGCAAATTGGAAGACTGTAGACAATTCAAAACTACTTGCTATTTACTGTAGAAAATGATAAAAAATCACAAAAATCAAGAGAAAATGGTGAGAAAAGTGTAACCAAAGCTACTACCCAGCAAGTACTAGTGAAAGTACAGCATTTCAAAATATTTCAGCATGAAAAGTCCATGTCAGTCCGGAGTTATATGCTTGCTGTAATAAATGACAACAAGGTACTGTGAGAGTCAATTTCTGACCAAATCACTACACCAAGTTAATAAATGATAACCAAGATATGACCAGCCATAAACTGGCATAAATAAGCACCAAACAGTCATCAAGACCTTGAGCAAACACCCAAACATGTCACCAAAGCATCCGCAAGTGATGAGTAGGCATACCCCCTGGACAATAGGGCAAAGTATACATAACACTAGCAAGACCTGACACCAGTAGGTGTATGCTCACAAGAGTGCAAAGCACAAGCTCAGGTCAAAAGCAATTCCAAGATATCAGTGCATGAACCATGCAACATGTAAGTGTAAGAGATCCCAAAGTCTCAAGTATCTACAAAATGCTCAAATGGCATAAACCTCCTGGTCAATGTCGGTCAAGCATACAAGATTCTCCCACTGGCTCAAAACGCAGATAAATGAGCTCAACAGCTCAATCAAACCAAGTCAGAGTACCGAAGACAGGTAACCAAGACAATGCCTCAATAGCATCCAAGGTCATAATGGAAAAAGCCAAGTCATAACGGAAGAATCCAATTCAATGTCCAACTGCTCAAGGGAATACTCAAATGAATATCGAGATGAGATCAAACAACTGCCATCCACAGCCAAAGCATAAAGCATTCACCAAGACATCATAACCCGTACTGGGTAGCCTAGGCATAAAACATGTCATAGATGAAATTCCATCTGCAAAGAAGTGACAGTCAAACCCAAATCCAGCTCTAATCTCAGCTCAAAAGCATTCTGGAGCATAAACAAGACATGTGGCATAGTCCAAATACATCATGACATCATACCGAGTAGCCGGGAGCATCCCGTGACCAATAGGCATAACCCAACTGTAGCATAAATAGCTTCAGCCCTGAAGTTTCTAGCAGCATATAACCTCTGTAAACTGAGAAAATCAATGTTCAATCCAAGCTCAAATCCATAGGCAAACCATAGGCATACATTCCCGTATGTATAGGCACCAATCGGGCATAATCGGACATCAAATGCCAAGACCTGTAAGCATAAAATTGGAGTAACAAGTGGTTGCCCTATTTTGGACAGATCTAGGATTGTTCAAAACAGTCAATGGCTGATCTAAATCAGCTCCAAATGCGTCTCACATAAGAGGCATAACATCCACAAGTGATCCGATATCAATAGACATCAGTAGAAGCATCACATAAGCCATTGGCATAAAAATACATGCTGTCTCAGTCTTGAAATCTATTGCAGAATATTTTGTCATCAGAATTTGGCAAATCTGATATCACCATTGTATCCGGAGCATGCCAAAACCCCAACTTAGACTCTTACCTTGCCTGAATCAAGTTCTGAATGCCCAAGATATGACAAAAAGAGTGATTTTTGGGCTAGAGTTTGAAACATACGCAAAAAAAACGTGAGCTGGCTGGGGGGTCTGCTATCCCACGTGTCAACAATGGGGCCCAAAGGGGGCACAAATGGGGGCCAAAGAAGGCCTACACCAAGCCTTAGCAAGCCTTGATAGGATGGAAGTAAGATTCAAGTGAAGGAAGCTCCAAGAGGTGTGAGCTATGGCTGCCCACAACGTGTGAAAACCCTATTTACCTAGACCTGTGGGCTGAGATAAATGTCTAAAATAATGAAGTAATACCTCAATGTCAATGCCTTGATGGTGTCTCAATAGATCAGAAAAAATCTCTGGAACTTGGGGAGTGGTGGGAGCTCAAGAGAATGAGCTATGGCTACCGGGAAGGAGACCCAATGCGAGTGGGGAGTCGATGGGAAACTGAGAATGCCACAAGCCAAGCTCAAGAGTCGAAAGCCGTGCTCTGATACCAGTTGAAAGGTGAGAAGGATCGAAGCTTGCACTCAAGAGCTATGGCGGGAGAGCAAGAGCAAGAAAGAGAGAGACAAGAAATGGGAACTCCAATAGTCACAATGTGTGACTGGGCCTTCCTTTATTCAAACTGTCACTAAAAGAATAAAGAATAAAGTGATGGTGACGGGTGCCCGCCACCTACAGTGTGTAGTGGCGGTGACTATCAGTGTAGTAATACATGGGCGGCTAGGTGGAGGTGCCTTTACCCCCAACAATTTTAAAAATAAAAAAATAAAAAAAATCCAAAACCACTCTTCAAACAACAAGCCCAAAACCAGTCTTTCTAAAATTCCTGTACCTGCATAAAAAAAAAGAGGAATGAGTTGCCACCTTCAACGAAAAGAAAAATATCTTATGTAGCAATCTTGGGATAGACTCTACCAGTGCTATGTTGAACCTCTGTGACATTAGGGTTCCTTTATTCTCTTTAAAAGGGGAAAGGGAAAGTCTATTCATCATGACCACATCCTTAGCTTCAAGCTGATTAGCAAATTTGGTGTCCATTTCTTGTGTTTTGTCTACAAAGTTATCCTATTATGTGCTTAGTTTTGAACCTATTATGTACATTCCATATTGGGTCTAATTCATATTATGTGCTTGGTTCTGAGCCTTCGTGCATGGTTAGTATGTGTTGCTACTAAGAATCTCACCATGGTTAGTATGTGTTGCTACTAAGAATCTCACCATGGACCTTCCTCATGGCACTTTGTAATTTCTTTTTTCCTTTTAATCAAATTTTGTTTCTCTCAATAATAATAATAATAAGGAATGAGCTTCTATTGGGGCCCTAGCATGTAACAAACTTGATGCGGGTCACTTCAAGTGGCATTAAATGTGAACAATATGGACACACTTCCCACAGCAAATCAATCTCGTGAGTCATGTTCCTCTATCATTAGTGCTCACATAAAACCGTCCTTTAATGTATTTTTTCCAAGCAAGATTCTTAAAAAATCGGTTGAAATTGAAGCTGATCTTAACAAAATTTGACTATTTTTTAGCATTTTAGTAATAAAACTAGATACTTCCCTCCCAAAACCGGTTAGGGTTAAGCTTGATCCTTTTTTCCATTGGATTGGAACAAAGTTTTTCGTCTTGCATATTCTTTCGGAGATTGGCTTTGACAAACCTCACATCTTCTCCCTGCTTTCTTTCCTCTTGCACCTCTTGTCTTCTGCCTGCTTTCCTTTTCATCTCGTATAAGGTATGCTTAATCTTCCCTTACTGGTCACAATGGTGTACAACAATGGCCCCTCTCACCTCCTCTCATCTTCTCCTGCCACAAACCAAAAAGTAGTCCCTCTTGCCCCTCTCACCTCCTCTCGTCTTCTCCTGCCACAAACCAAAAAGCAGTCCCTCTTGCCCCTCTCACCTCCTCTCATCTTCTCCTGCCACAAACCAAAAAGTAGTCCCCCTTGCACCTCTCGTCTTCTCCTTGCTTTCCTCTATCCATCTTTAGGTAATTTGGGAGATCTTCACCTTTAGGTCAAAACATTTACATTGCCAGACTAGGGGAACTCTCCCATGCAATAAGGGGTCCAATTGGTAGTCCTTGGGCCTCACTTATGTCCTTCTAGCCCATTGGCCTTCAACATGCCCAGCGCGATCAATATGGATCACAACAATGTGCTAGAGGCTGCCCTAGGAAGGTCCTTGGGTCTCACTCGCATCATTCTGGCCCATTGGATCGAAGTTCATTTTTTTCTATTTTCTTGATTTTTTTTCTTTGATTCCTATTTTCTTGATTCTTTTACTAATCTTTGGTTCCTATTTCCTTGAGCCCATGTTTTAGGAGTTGTGATCAAGTGATGGCCCGAAGTTGACTGTTCAATGTCGATCTTCTTGTGCATGATTTAATTGCCCAAGATCTTCCAAAGGACAAGCTTTTTGAAATTTTTTACAGAGTAGGTGTTGTGCTTAGAACACATGAGCTCTCTTGTATGTTTACGGTAAATTTTCCATTAGAGCTTGTGCTAGCATTCGATGCCTTTGAGGACTATGAACATGAGTTCAAAAGTCTGACTATGGCAAGTGTTGTTGTGCAATATGGAGTGACTTATGTGCATCGAGGGCTTTGGTCATCAAATAGAGAAAGTGCAAGAAAGCTTAGAAGGGATTTGGAGAAGATCCCCTCGTGTGGCATAGTGTGTCTGGATAGTTGTCCCCTACATTCAAAGAAATGTCGACTTGTTTAGTACAAGTACATGTTTTTGTGTTTTTTGCACCTTCAGCTTCAAGATGATGCAGAAGCACAAGCTTCGTCCACCTCTGAGGGTGGTCAACTGGAAAAGGATGAGGATTTTGATGAAGAGATACCCATCCACTTAGAGGAAGAGCGAGCCTTAGCAGATAGCGACCTTGTGGTGTCAGGATTCGATGTGGATGCCCTAGGGAGGGGTAAAGAAATGGAGGATGAGCCTCAAGGCCTTCCTTTATCATGCTTTCTGAGCTTCAAGATGGGCCCAAAAAATGAAGAGTTTATTCTAATAGTGGACATTATGTAGCAACCAAATATGCATGAGGACTACTGTCTTGCAGCAATAGTTGAATTTCGTGATGCTAATATTGGTTTCGTTGTAGATGAAGAAGATAAATGTTTCTTGGCTGATTCAGAAGTCAAGGAGGGGGATTACAGGACATGAAAAAAACTACTCACATAGTCTTTTGAGCAAGAGACTAAGTTACAAGAGAGCCAATTTTCCCCCTAGATAGAGATTACTCAAGCTATAGAGCATTTAGGAGTGTTGGACATGGGAAGGATCCAAGAGAGAAGAAATGCCATACATTGGGGGGACAATCCTGCTATGGTCAAGAAGAATGCTAGAAAATGATGAGAATCATCTGGTAGTGTGTGTTCCTTTTGTTCTTAGTGTTAAGTGGTTGCTATTGCTATGGCATTTTTTAATTTTGATATGTTTTATTTCTAGCTTCTCGTTTTGCAAAGATGAGTTCATTGAAAGAGCCAAAGGAAGCAGGTCAGTAGGTAGTGCATCCTCATCTTCCTCAAATTTAAAAGAGACAAAAAAGGATTCCCGGTTGGCCCACTATGTGGGACATTTCAATCTTAAAAAAGTAACAAGTCATATGTACACATGTACATCTACACAACTGAGAGACAAATATCTATATGCATATTATTTGGCAATGTTTCCTTACAAGCATATTTTCTTTTCTTGTTTCTTGATAGATCATAATATTTCACAAGGATTTCTCTCTAGACAATGTGATGCTACCTCTTTTTGCACTGAAGGTAGTTTCCATGTATTTAGGTGGTCATGTTGTGGCAAACAATGCCGAGAAGGTGATATTGGTAGCAAAGCAATTTGCTTTGCGAGTTTTTGGTATAGGATATGGATGCCAGGTGCTTCGAATGCCATATTATTTGTCATATGAGGGTCAAACTATTGCAGTGGGGATGACACAAGTTGAGGACTTGCATCCATATGGGAAGAGAAAATTCATGAGGGAAAAGAAAACAAGGCTATGCAAGGGTGCACTACTGCAACTTGATGAAGGCCCCTCCACAACGATGTTGATGCCGAAGGTGGAAGACAAGAATGGCCGAGAGTGCTCCCCAAAGAGGATGAAGCCATCATCAAGTACACCTTCTCTCGGCTCTGACGCCATAGCTATAATATATATTGGTTTCCAAGATGTGCTACTGAATATGTATGGTCGAATGAAAAACACATAACTCTTTGATTGTTAAGACATTTGGACAGTGTATTGTGCTATATATTCTTTTATATCTTGTGAATTTAAAAAAATGTTTGCAACAAACTTGAACAAAGCATGTACAAGCACCACTGAGAAGTGTCCAAGATCAAGCATCAATGAGACATCCCGGACATGGAGGAGCTATGACATCCATATGTAGCATCCATAGACATCAAGTATATCCCAAAATAAACTCTCAAAAGCCAATAAATTTCCAAAATATGCTCCAAACAATCGAATGTCAAGCCCAAGTAAAGCTCCAATAGCATCCAAGCTCAAACAATGTAACTGACATAGGTAGGTGACATGAGCATAAGTGCATGTCCAAAGCGGTCAAGCATAGACCGATAAGTGCCAAGATACATCCAAGATAAATATCCAAATGCTATGAAAAGCAGAGCTCAAGCTCAACCAATGATTAAGAAGCAATGTCGAACTCTTTTCCAATCCCCGATGGTCAATACATCAATGTACATCTCCAAGACATGACCTGAATAGCATAGACATAAGCATACATGAGTAGAATAGCTTCAGCCCAACTGTTTATAGTAGACATTCAGTGCTCCACACTGAGTATTTCAGGCCTCAAATCAGTACCAAAATGATGGAAATCCATTAACATAGCATCTCTATACATGTAGACATCAATAGAAGCATCACATAAGCCATAAGCATACAAATACATGTTGTCTTAGACCTGAAATTTGTTGCAAAATATTTTATCATTAGAATTTGGTAAATTTGACATCACCATCGCTTTCGAAGCATGCCAAAACCCCAACTTAGACTCTTACCTTTCCTGAATCGGGTTTCGAATGCCCGAGATATGACAAAAAGAGTAAAATTTTAGCCCGGTTTTTGCAAACATGCGCAAATAAAATGTAAGCATGCTGCTGTACTTGAGGGGCTAAATCAAGGTGGATAGCGGATAAGCAAGAGCCCAATGAAGGCCTACAATAGGCCTACACAAGCCTAGGATAAGTCCAAGCAAGAGCTGAAGAGAACAAGCTTCAATGATGGAAGTTATGGCTGCCTCTTCATGAAACCCTGCTGTTCATGTCAAAGAATGGCTGAGAACTGAGTGAGAAGCAAGCTCTCATACCTCATGTAGATGCCAAGGAAGGCTAGAAAGTACTCGCAAAGGACCTGCTCTAGTACCAATTGAAATGCGAGAATGATCGAAGCTTGCACGCGAGAGCTATGGCGGGAGAGCAAGAGCAAGAAAGAGAGAGACAAGAAATAAGAACTCCAACAAGCCTTCCTTTATTCAAACTTTCACTAAAAGAATAAAGAATAAGTGACTGTGACAGGCACTCGTCACCTGCACTGTGCAGTGGTAGGTACTATCAGTGTAGTAATACATGGGCGGCTAGGCGGAGGCGCCTTTACCCCCAACATTGGTGGCCATCCATCTTCCAAGATTCATTTGAGTATGTTAAGAGATGCAATACATGTCAAAGACATGACAATAGAGAGAATAGGAAGCGTCCACTTACTCCGATTATGGCTATCCTTCCATTTGAGAAGTGGAGCATTGCTTTTGTGGGTCCTATTACCCCGTCGTCTACTACTCAAAAGAGATATATTATAGTATCCACTGATTACTTTACAAAGTGGTCAGAAGCACGGGTGACAAGGCAAGACAATGCAAAAGAGACAGCTAGTTTCCTACTTGAGCAGATAATTTGCCATTTCGATCTGCCGAAGGAAATAGTTTCGGATCATGGAACCCATTTTTTGAATAAGATGATTAAAATCCTGACTGAAGCATGGAAAATTAAGCATAACAAGACGACCCTCTATAATCTGCAAGCAAATGGATAAGTTGAAAGTACCAATAAGCAGCTTGTGGGTATCCTATCCAAGATAGTCTCCAAAAAGAAACAGGACTAGGATACAAAATTATATGTGGCGGTGTGGGCGTATAATACAATGTTTAAACGAGCCACTAGCCACACCCCATTCAAATTAGTTTATGGGGAGGAGTATGTCTTGCCCTTAGAAATTGAGTTGCCGACCATAAGATTTGCAATCAATCATGCTTTGGGTGATGAAGATGCCCTATTCAAGCATTTTACAACTATAAGCCACTTGGATGAGGTTAAATTGCGTAGTTCATTGCACCAGGAGGTAGCTAAATGTCGAATGAAGTGGCTGCATGATCTAAAAGTGAAGAAATATACCTTTAAGAAATGGTAGTTAGTTCTATACTATGATGCACATAGGGAGCTATTTCTCGGAAAGCTAGAACCTAGATGGGATGGCCCTTACAAGGTAGTTAGGATGGATACAAATAAGTACACAGTTGGATGATCTACAAGCATGGAATTTAAAAATAAGTTTAATCTTAATAAGACTAAACCTTATTATTTTTTAGTATGCCAATGCGTTGAACACATTGCAGGTCCATGTTGGGGCTGATTTGAGACTTGTAAGAGAGCTTAAATTGGTTGATGGGGAGGTTAATTTCTTATTTGGAGTGCCCATATCTCTAGAGAAAACATATCATTAGGGGAAGCTTATCTGGTGGAGCAAAGGATACAAAGTGATTGAGCAAGAAGATGGTACCTTTGTGTGGGAGATTAAAGTTTTATGCCATCACTGTTTGCAAATTTCTCCATTTTTCTTTTGGAGAGTGTTAAGATATATTGTGAGAGGGAGAGGAAATACGAGAGAAAGATAAAGAGAGGGAGGAAGAGGGAGAGAAAGAGAAAAATAACATATGTTGGAATGATAGCATATCCATGATTATGGTAATGGCATCCACTTTACTTTTTTTATGGGTACCATTACATCGACTCCTTATGGGGGCTAAAAATTAGTCATACCGTTTATAAAGTCTAATTAGGAGATTTAAGATGCACGATAATAGACTTATCGATAATGGTATGCAATGTGCTTTGCCATGGGCCATGTACATTGGTGACTCTTTAAGATGGCTTAAAATTGGTCATGTCCTTCATAATGTCCAAGTAGGGGATCTAATTGTGATATGCATAATTCATTGTTTTTGTATTAACTTTATAGGCATAACAAATTAGAAATCATGCCAACTAGTCAACGGAAGGACTAAAAGAAAATGATACCCTAGCTAATGGTCATTACGGTACTTCATCAAAATGAACCCAAAAGTATTGTTATAGAAGAAGAATCCCTTAAATTGAGTATATGATATTTTCTCTCAGGTCTTATGACTATGAGTAGAATTGATTGAAATAAATTATATTACTATAGTTGATAAATTTCATAGATGGCATTAATTTTAATACGCGATCCTAGGACAAAAAAACCACACTTCTAATATGCTTTTTGTTGAGACTGATTTATTATTAGACTAAGAGATCCTCAATGATGCTCATAAATGGATTACTTATACTCAAAGCCCTCTAGTGCAGTTTTTTACAATAACGAATAATTATCTACCGGGACAAACAAATCCTTGAGCATGATACAAGGCCGAGATATAACATCAAAAAATCTCTCAACTACTATGTATAATGCAAGATTTATGGTCAACTTGCTACTTGACGTACATCTCCATAAAGCTATTCATTTAAGCCTCGTTTGCTGTAATATAGATAAGATGGAAAACGAAGAAGATCTTATTGTTCAAGATCGCGAGACGTATCTTAATCAGCGTGTCCCATGTCCTTGCTCTCAATGCAAGTTGGCAATTAGATGAAAACGTCGATTATCTATAGAACACGTACGATGATTTGGCGAGTTTCAACCTGAGATCATTGATCAGGCGATTGTGGATTTTTAACAAATAGTAATTTGAAGTTAATATTAATCATGCATTGTACTCGCAAGCTAATTGAAAACCATACACAATAAGATTGGGTCTTGTTGGCAAATTTTCTATCCAGGGGGGTGATGTCTCGACCCAAGGGGGAGTGCACCCTTTGCGGCCAATTAGAAGAGTTCGTGGACGTGTGATGGATGGATTTCAGGAGCCAATCCACCACTCGCAAGGCCCATCTATATCGTCAATGCCAGAGGAGATAGACAACCTACCTACAATCTTGGAGCCTAAGATGGAGGCAATGATCGATGCATTGATTCCCATGGATGTTGAGACATCTGACCCGCTTAGAGAGGAAGCATCCATACCATTATATGATGGGTGCCGAGTATCTCGGTTGAAGACATTGCTTGCACTCTTAAGTGTGCAAGCAAAATACGGTTGGAGCAATACGAGTGTGACTGAGTTATTCAGGTACCTTGCACATAGGCTTCATTGTTTTTTTTTAAAATACAGTATTATTGCAAACATTTGTGCTTTTTCAAGGTGTTTTATGATTTTTTTCAGGTTATTGAAATATCATATATTACCACCTACAAATACCATGCCTAAGTCTCATGATGATGCACGATATGTTTTACGGAAACTTGGCATGGACTACAATAACATCCATGCATGTATCAACGACTGCATGCTGTTTCGAGATGAATACGAGACTATGGAGACATGTGCAAAGTGTGATGCTCACAGGTATCGATAGGACTTGCAAGGGCAAATCATCCCTCAGAAAGTTCTCAGACACTTTCCGCTCATCCCCCGCATAAACCACATGTTTTGCACATCTGGCATGGCAAGCTTGACAACGTGGCATGTGCAGAATAGGTCCACGGATGGAGTTCAATGAATATCAGCGGATTTGCGCGCATGGAGCCACATTGACTCTACCTTCCCAGGCTTTGCACGAGAGCCAAGGAATCTTTGGCTTGGTCTTGCCATGGATGGTGTGAACCCATTCGGTCTGCGCTCGACTTCTTACAATGTGTGGCCTATAGTGCTTGTCAACTACAACATCCCTCCATGGCTTTCTACGAAGAAAGGACATCTCATCCTTAGCTTGCTCGTCCCGGACCGCTACAAAGTAAAAAATATGGACGTGTATCTTCGTCCATTAGTCGATGAGCTTAAGATTTTGTGGGAGAAGGGGTCACTGTGCAAGATACGAGCATGCGCGATGCTCGACGGTCAGCCAACATTCGAGCCATTCTCATGTGGATGATGCATGACTTTCCGGGATTGGGAGAGTGCTCAGGTGAGTAGACCTCCATTCTCACTGGTAATATCTATATTTTATTTCATTCAATCAAGTATTCACTAGGTCATGGCTCGCCTTACAGGTATGGTTACCTCAGGTTATCATGCATGTCCATTGTGTGGGCCACAGTTAGACTCCCGAAGGTCACGAACCATGAAGAAGATGGTATATCAAGGACACACTGCTTTCTTGCCGGAGGATCATGAACTCAGGGAAGGTTTTCTTGGACGACCTCCAACACGTATGAATGCTGTAAGCTGATATGAGCTGAAAATGGTAAACCCGGAATCACATCCAAATGGAATGCAACGGTTCTCAGTTTTCTACGAGTTGCCATATTGGACCCACTTACAGGTCAAGGATCCCATGCATATTTTCAAGAATGTGGGCAGCTTGCTATGGGACCACATCATAGGAAAGAGAGACACTATAGGGTTACGAATGGATTTGAAGGAGGTAGGTAAGATGGAGGTGCTTTGGCCGTAGTTGAGTGCTGAAGGAGGAGTGCAGCTTCCTCGCGCTCCTTGGGTTTTGTCCACCAAAGAAGAGCACATTGTGAAGCAAGTAATCAAGTCTATCCGCACTCCGACGGGTATGATGTGTTCTCTCAGGTCCGCATTTTCTAAAGATGACCAATTGTCGGGGCTAAAATCCCATGATTGGCATAAGATATGTCAGGTTTGTGAATAGAACGGATTGTAATTAGCGTGGGCATTTTGCAATTTGAAAAGTGGCCATTATTCATAATGCTTTCTCATTTGTGGTAGTTTGTCCTACCGATCGCGATCGCAGGATGCCTTACTCTAGAAATTTGCGGGGCCATTTACAAGTTGTCGACTTTGGTATAATGGATCTCACAGAAAGAGATTAAGATGTCCTCTATTGAATCCGCAAGGCGGGGAGCAGTGGAGACGGTTTGTCTCTTTGAGAAATACCTGCCCACTAGCATGCTCACAATACAAGTCCACCTTCTTGTGCATCTTGTGGACGAAGTGGAGATTGCTAGACCTATCTATATGCGATGGATGTTCTTCTTGGAGCGCTTCATGAAAACCCTGAAAGGCTTTGTGCGACAATGAGCTCGTCCAGAAGGTAGCATGGCGGAAGGTTGGTTGGTGTCAGAGGCGTTAGTGCATATCTCACAATGGCTACCAACGGTGGAACCAGACAATGAAATGCTATGGACACTGAAGGACGATGATAGACTGACTGGAGATGTGGTGGTTGGAAATGGGGTAGAAAAAAGAATGGATGCCTCAATGGAAGAGAAGGTGAATTACTTTTGTATGTTGCACCATGCCTCCATGGAGACGTGGCTCGCCAAGTACCAGATTGCAAGGCAAGATCAAGAGGAAATGCGAGCTAAATTCTGACGTAGTACATGTCATCGACCGATTCAATATCCCGAACGCATGGAGGAGATGCTGCAGTTTATGTCAACACGATGGTTGCATGTAGCCTTGACCGCAGCATCCAGCGAAGGGACAGAGGTCTCAATGGAGGAGTGGGAGTTCTCGAGGGGATGTAGTCCAAAGGTGATGAGGGGTTTAGAATATGTCGTATCTAAATTTTATATGCGACATCTAATTTGAGTGTTTTAGTGTACAGTACAAAATATATAGTGCAGCGTGGTCGTGCGGACGACATTTTTGCGTGGAGCGTATTGACAAAATGCGCTCCACAATGGACTGTGGTATCATGGCAAGGTTTGAGCAAGAGAGCCGACGACGAGCAACGGATCCGAACACGGTTGTGGATGAGATGGAGTATTTTGGGAACTTGCAAAGTATTATTACGGTGGATTACCGTAGCTTCTCCATGATACTATTCAATGTGCAGTGGTTCAAAGTGGTACTTGGAGGAGCTGGAGCAACAGTTCGACGAGGTTCATCTGGATTTCTCAAAATAGATTCTGAAAAAAAATGAACGGATTTGCGCGAAACCTTTGTGTTGCCAGCCCATTGTGAACAGGTGCATAGAATCATTTGCTTGCTAATTGTAATACGACATGGTTTATGTCACAATGGTTTGAACTCGCTTTGTACATGTTTGTGAACAGATAATCTTCTATCCAAACCCCCGACAACCTCGATGGTGGTATGTTATACCTTCAACTCCTTGAAGTGGGAGAGTATATGATCAAAGCGATGTTCCGGGCATAGATGAAGATAATATGCAAATAGAGGGGTCGATATTACAAGGGGTGGAGGCCACCACAAGCTTGGAGCCCGCATTGGCTAACAATGATGGAAATACAGTAGTCCAAGAACTTTTTGAGAACGAGGCAGACTCGTTCTTTTGTGGTGACATGTCTATCGACCTTCTAGTGTATGCAGAGTTGTGTCAGGAGATTAACATGGGACCATAGAATACTTCATTCTTGGAGAATTGTATTACTCAATTAGTTGTTTAGATCTTCGATAAAGGTACATAAGATATGCATTTTAAGAGGGATTTTTCAAAAATGATCTATAGTACTGTGCTTTGTTAGTTTAAATTGATTATTCTAACACCATTTTTTATCTGTGCAGGTGACATTTTTAGGATGAGTCGAGAGATGAGCGATGAGGAGTTTCAGGACATGATGGCACGCATGTCTCCAGACCAGTTCACGAGATTTAGAGAGATGGCAGACCAGGAGCTATCTCATTCTTCGTCAGGGCACTCTACTAGATCTATTTCAGCGCGATCAGATGCTTCAGCTTTGAGCAGACGATCTCGACGCTCACGACTTGGGCTAGAGGGAGGGACTGCATCGGGATCAGGGGGTGCTGCTGTGGAGACACAGATGTGGTGTCTCCGTCTCGTCGTTCAACTGGAGCTGCGTCACCTCCAGGATTTGTCACACCTGTGGGGACGTCTATTCCAGTTACTCCGGCTTTTGCGTAGCCGTCAGCAGGTGGCACCCCTTTTGGTGGCACCCCCTTTGGTGGCACCCCTTTGAGTGCCGCTCCGAGAGAGGTTACCCCCGTCGGTACACCGGATGTAGAGGGGTCTCCTAGATATACCCAGGAGCGTGGACGGAGATGGAAGAGGACCCATCTTAGGCAGAGTCCTAGGGGTTATGGATACCTAGTTGATAGTAGGTCAGGAGCCATCATCATGAATGATGAGGGGAGGAGGGTGATGGCTCGCATGAGAGAGTTGTGCCAACAAGTTTTTTGGCACAACGTCTTGGATCATTAGAAGAACGTACCGGAGGGGAGCAAGGACTACATAGTAGCATCCTTGCACGAGGAGTTTTCGGTGCGAGTCGTAGTAGATAGATTCTCTACAGGCTGGATGATGGATTGCATGCGTGCATACATGTCACATAGACGATCCGACGCATGCAAGGCAATCAAGAGTGGGGCTGCAAAGCCTGAGTGGTTAGATGCAGACGACTGGTGCCGACTGAGGGAGGAGGCTACAGGTTCGCTAGGACGTTGGAGTCAGCAGAGCGGGAGGCAGCAAGGGCACGACTCAAGGCCGGAGTGGTCCATCATCTTGGGAGTGGCGGTCACAGGACATATTTGGAGGACTTTGTAAGTTTCTCTTTTGTTTTGCTTGTTTGTTTTTTTGAAATATTCTTTGTACTGACAATCATGTTTCTAACAGTTAGCATTTTGTTTTCTTTGCAGCAATCCATTACAAATCGTGATCCGCAAGGCCTTGAGACTCAATATGCAGAGAGGCACGGTCTCAATGCATTGATCAACCGATTGTATAAACACGGCGGCCCTGTAAGTCACTCATCTTTCTTGTCCGTAGTTACCATGATATATTTGAATGCATTATTGTATGGTGGATTGATGTGTTGTTTCTTTTTCTACAGAATCCGTTCGATGCTCCTTTGCGGCGGGACGAGCTTTCGGGGGACGAGGATTTGTAGCTTGCCCTTGGATCCTTGGAGCTCACACACCTTTAGTTTTTAGTCGCCTGATCTATGTAGACATTTTCTATGTATTAGTGATATCCTTTCATGATTGTACCAATCGCATTTTATGCGATCATGTATTTATTTCATGTATCAATTTTATGATTTCAATATACATTCTTTTTTTTTGCAAGCGCTTTGTATGCAGTAGTGCAGAAACTATTTTGTATGGCTCTTATACACCACACAGTGCTAGCTGCCCTGCCACAATTTTTTTTTCCCTGTTACCGTCGCTATTTGCGTCGCAAATTTACTGCTCGCGTCGTTATTGGCCTCGCTATGTGCATCGCAAATTTACTGGTTGTGTCGCTATTTGCATCGCATTTGTGACGCAAATAGCAAAGCATATAGCGACGCCAATAGCGACATTTCTATGGCGTCGTCAATAACGATGCTTTTTGCGACGACGGGGGAAAATTTTGTTGTTTGTATTTTCGTCGCTTTAAACGTCAGTATAAGGTCTATATCTTGTAGTGATCTAGCTGAAAAAAAAATAAGAGAAGGTTGGAGCGAAAATAAAAGTGAGTGTTAAAAAAGGATTAAGTGTTGCCTTGCGAGGGCTTGGTAGGTTCTTGGGTACCGATACATGACCTAAGGTCGATGCCCTGTTCTCCTTGGGTCACTACACTTAGCTCCCTCCTTTTTACACATCCGAGTATGGAAAATAAAAGCCTTAAAGGAGAATGTGCTAAAAAAGATAATACCTCTTGGTCAGGCTATAGGAGTCCTTGCCTAGTAGGAGCTCCTAGTTGAGTTGTCCTTAGTTAAGTAGGTAGTTCAGACCACCACTTAGGATGACCTCTTTGATAGTTATTTATAGTTTGGCTGTGTTGGAATAGTTCATTAGTGACTAGCTTTAGGCTTCCTGTCAAATTATGCTCGGCCTACTCCTCATGGCTTTCATGCCTTGGTTTTGATAAGGGGTAGGGTGAGCGCTGTGATGGGTTTTGTTGAGTATTTTTTGTATCAGCTTGATGGTTTTTGTGGTTGTGTTCATGTGCAAATTTGTTCATGGGATTCGACGGGCTGAGTCGCTCTATCCCATGGTTGCCAATGAGAGCCGCATTTTAGAAGCCAACTTTGAGGCATTCTTGAAGCATTTAAGGCCGATTTTGGAGCGAAAAAGTGTCCAAGAGATGCCAAAGAGTGAATTTTCATGGAAAACTCAACAGTGGCAGATGACTGAGCTATAGTTTTCCTAGGTGCATTTTGACGCCAGGAATCCAACGCAAGTCTTAGTTAGTCGATGGGAGGTCCTTTGACCCCCCATTTAATCCCCACAAGGTTCAATGCTCTAAAGTAGCTATTGGATCCGAAAGCTGAGATGAGTGGGATGCACCCCAGTTTGTAGATTTCGATGTCACGAAGTCACCCGTCTAGACGGATCTCAATTTTGACGTCGTTTGAACCCTCAAAACTGAAAAAACCACTTGCTAGTAGTGTGAAATCAAGAAACATGAACTAGATATTTGTTTTAAAGCTTAAAGCTCTCAACAAAGATCTTAATCCCAAAATTATGAAATGACATGGGGGGTGGGGGGGATGTCAGTTTTTCGGCGCCTCCAAAATCTCCAATTTTTCATCGTTTTCTGCTCTAGAGAGCAGAGAGGAATCCTCTTGGGCATGAGATGCCTCTATTGATCTTCACTCCGCATCACTAGAATCTAATCTCAAGAAATGATGTAATATGCAGAAAAGAACAGGAATCAGTCTTTCTCTCTCCTCTCTCTCTCCCCTCTATGGGTTGTTCATGCGCACTACCTTGAAGGAAGAATCGGAAAGGAGATTGAAGCAAATGATGATGAAGATTAATGGAGATGCTAAAGCCTGATGTGTAGCATGGAATTGAGAGCAATGGAGGGTCCATCCGCTGGTCATGTAGTCATTTAATGCATCTCGGGTTTCGTAGAAACACGGTATGACTATTTTTTGTGAAGGAAATGAAGGTTTTTTTATATTTTATGATGGAAATGATGTTCTTAGGCGATGAAAATTTGTTTGAGTGCTGGTTGCATCATGTTTAATTACTATCTATTAAAAATTTCAGATTTCATAACGATTTACATGCGCTATTTAAATCCCACAACACCTGAAATGCGGTTTTTTAGGGTAAAATGATAGTTTTGTCGTTTCGGGTGGGTAAAATGTGTTCCTATGGAGGAAAATGGAACACAAAAGTTAATTTTAGTATGCTAAAATGATTGATATAAGAAAAAAATAGTGATTATTGATAAATAAATATTAAAAAATAAAAAATAGAGAAAAAATAAGAATACACTTCATAAAAATAAGAAAAAATATGAGTGTTTGTGAATGTATGGTGATGGCGGAGCATGAGGTTTAGCCTCAGTTTTCTCTATCTCTTTGTCAAAGTTTGTGATTTATTGCTTTTCATACATCAAAACATAACAAAATGAACCACTACACCTATGCAATGGAAGCACTACCTAAAAGCAGGGAGTGGGGTGTTTGAATGATCCAATTTGGGTGTTGATTATTGCTGATTTTGCTGATGCATAGCATGATATAAGGTTCATTAAATTTTAATTAAGAGGATAGTAGCACGAGCATTGTCTCGGTGCTATCCTTACATCGTCGCAGTGAGTTAGTAAATGAGCATTGAAAAGCCTGTTTGTGCATGACACGTTTCTGATTGCAAATTATGTTTAAGCATATTAGGATCATCCACTTTTGCATATACATATCAACCATGGTATCGGAATATGAAGAACTGGATGCACAGCATCTGTTTTTCATTATGATAACCTACATTTGAGTGTATGAGGCAACCTAATCTATAGGTTAATCGATTGTTTTCTTTGGAAATTATTTGGTAAGGACATATGGTATCTCCTAGAATACGTTCAAAATGAAAGAGTAGAGCTTATATCGTGTGTAATTTTGACAGATGATTTTTGATGTCGAGAAGTGCTTAAAAATAGCCAAAAAGTATAAATTTTAGGGAAAAAATAGACTTCGTCAAAGGTGACGGTGGCAATTAGTACGATTTTAAGCGGCAATGCTAGAAAGTGCTTAAAAGACCCACTAGACAATAGTTGGTGAATTTTCATAATTTTTTGGTGTATTAGACGAGACCTTGGGAGATGCCTAGAAGTGCAGGACTTCAAGATGGATGCCCAAGAATTTTCAGACTTCAAAACGGACACTAAACAAGGAAATGGGAGCACCTAGGAGGCCAAGGCCACAATGGCAAGTGTGAATAGGATTTAAAGGTCCAAAAGACATGAATTTTGGGGGCTCCCTTTGCGAGCCCCTTAAAAAAAACGAATTTGAGGGGGGGCACTATTTTTTTCGGCGTGCAAAGATGAAGATGCCATGATTTGATGAAGAGGATGGGCTATGGGGGCTGAAAGCAACCCCCCCAACTGACCGGATGCCTTGCCTACACTCAATCTTCGCTTCCAATTGCTGGTCTTCGCTCCTCCATTGGCTGCTGGTTGTGAAGATCAGAATTCAATATTTGTCTCTCCTCTTTCTCTCTCCTGCATAGAGGCACTTCATGTGGTAAGAATCAAGAAGAGAATCGGGTGTGGTGGATGCTTGTCTGGGAGGCACCGGATTGTTCCAAGAGGTTGGGGAGGCTGAAGGCTGAAGTTCTATGCTGAAATCCATGGCTGGTGGGTCGACACACAGTCCCAATTAAATATTCAAGAAACTTGAAACACGCAAAAAGACAGTATGCTCTATTTTATGAAAGAATTTTGCTTGTTTTTTATCGTTCATAGTCTAAATGGTGTGCGCATGGGCTGAAATTTTATTTGAATGTTCCTTGCATTATGTTTGAGGGCTACAATGATTGTTATGTAGAACCCGTATTGATTTACAATAATTATAAATTTTCAAAACCCAAAAAAACACTAATTTTGATGAAAATTGATAATTTTCTTAATTTTGATTGGAAAAAAATGAGTGGACATGGAATAAAATAAGAAAAAATGCTAAGTTTCAGTTCTAATAATCAGTCATTTTAAAAAAAACCCAAAATACCTATTTTCTATTAAAAATGAATAGAAAAAATATAAAAAATAAGAAAAAATTGATTTCTTGCATTAAAAAAATAAAAAATTAATATCTATGTATGTGAATGTCTGATGGGACTGAAGCATGAGGTTAAGCCTCAGTTTGGCCTTGTCCTGTGTGTTAAAGTGCGTATTTATTACTTTTATATACAAACAATGATATAAAAAACCCTTTACACATATGCACCATAGCAAAAATTAAACGGTGAGGGGGAGGATGATGTTATACCATAGTTTAAACGCTGAAAAAATGAAAAAGTTTGATTGTTCTCTTTATGCATAACATTTAGGATGGGGTTTATTTGAAAATAATGGATCTAGCAGCACGAGGTTAGCCTTGGTCCTAGGGTCCGGCAACGAAGCATTGCATGCTGTTTTTGCATGCCACATAGGCTGATTTTAAACCATAATTATTTGTGCACAAAATAAAGCATCCACCATTGCATGAATCATATACACATGGTATCTATTCCTGGCATGCATAGCAATTGGTTGAAGTATAAATGACCCATGCTAGAGAGAGTAAGGCACCCAAGCTGTAGGTCTAGACGATGGGTCCAAGGGGACAAGTAAGTGAGGACTAGTACATTCCTAGAACGATATAATATTAGTACCAAGAGCGGAGTTTTCTTCCTATGTGTTATATGTGTTAGTGACGCATCGAGGGGCCAATCCCCAAGGTGTAGGAGGGCTGTAGTGGGGCAGTGGCCGAGGGTGCCTCTTATGTTGTTCTACGTGGTGAATTGCACAAAAATATGTAGGGTCTCCCTCTAAGGAGTCTGAGAATGTTAAGGGTTGGACTATAAACATGATACAAATGCAAAATGTAGGTATAATGGCAAGGCAATGTGACTTGTAGACGCTCCTGATCGCGAGGTCATGGGGTTGTCTTGTGCATGTCAGAGGTCCAGCTAGTGCTATAGCTAGTGCCAGCCCATTTTAGGTCCCATCAATGGTGTATCTGTTGGGAGCTGCCAACAAGTGGTGGTTCTTGAATCTAGGGTTTTTAAGGAACAAATATTCGGTATATGTCCTCTGACAAGGACTGTCAAGCCAAAATACAAAAAGCAGAACATGGTGAGAGGGCTAGACCGCGGTTGGAGATTGTAAGACGTTATTCTCCTCAAATGAGTGCTTACTAGTGTCACGTTGGCCGACATTGACACTGCTATTACCCAAGTAGAAGGAGTAGAGTCACGCTTACAAGCGACTTATGCATCAAGGATAAATTGGAATGGTAATAATTTGGCCTTGAAAATTGGCAGTCAAGGTGACCCCATGTCAAATGCGAATGGGAGAGGGAGTATCATGCCGAATTTTCCTATATTACCAACTCCTCCTAGCATGACTTGTCAAGATTGTGGGAGAGAAGGAAGGAGTCTCGCTTGAAGCTTTCTTGCTTGCACAATGGGGGAAGACACACAAGGGTGGAGGCTGAAAAACAGTTTTCCTCTTCTTAGTTGTGTAAGCCAAAAGAACTCAAGTACAAAGAAATAGAAGAACCCTATATATGGTTCTCAAACCAAACTCAACTAACTAAGGTGGCATACTAACTGAGCCACGAACTAGAGTAGATAAGGATAGCTATCATGTAGCTATTATTCATGGGCGGTGTACCAACCGCGTCTGCAACTGACAAGTCGGTGACATAAATATACAACGGTCACCCTGGCGTATCACGAGTGGAGCTCGATATCTCAACACTCCCCCTCGAGCTCAATCCCAATTCCTGCACACCAAGCAGGTCTCTGAACTTGCGCAGCTTCTCTGCGCCCAATGCCTTCATGAATATGTCAGCTACCTGATCCTCTATGCTGACATAAACTAGATCAATAAGACCTAGTAAAACCCTCTCTCGCACATAGTGATAATGCACCTCAATGTGCTTTGTTCTAGCATGATAGACTGGGTTATTTGCCAAGTGTATACTACTCATGTTGTCACAATAAATGACAACTGGCCCATCTGTAGACTAATGCATATCATAAAGTAGCTTATGCAACCAAGCTACCTCACATGCAGCCATTGCTGCACCCCTGTACTCAGCCTCTGTGCTCGATAAGGCAACTGTAGGCTGTTTCTTGCTGCTCCAAGTGACTGCAGCACTCCCAAAAGAGAACACATATCCACTGGTAGATCGTCTATCAGAAATACTACCAGCCCAATCAGCATCAGTGTATCCATGCAGCTGTATCTGAACCCCAGTCTCATAAAATAGTCCATACTGCAATGTGGACTTCACATACCTGAGTATGCGTCTAGCCGCATCCAAATGTGGTTTCCTTGGAGCCTGCATAAACTGACTTACCAATCCAACAGCATAGCTCAAATCTGGCCTGGTAATAGTCATATAAATCAAACTTCCTACTATGCGTCTGTACATAGTAGGGTCTTCTAGAAGCTCACCTGCATCTGTGCTCAGCTTCACATTTTGCTCCAAAGGAACTGAAATAGGCTTACAGCCTGTCATCCCATATTTGGACAGCATGTCCAATCCATACTGCCTCTGCAAGAGCTGTATCCCACTTGGTGATCTAATCACCTCAATGCCCAAGAAATAACGCAGCTCTCCCAAATCCTTCATCTCAAACTTCTGCTTCAATAGCATTTTCACATGAAGGATATCCTCATCACTGTCACCTGTCATAATCAAATCATCAACATAAATGACAAGCAGCATAATACCTTTCTCTGTTTTTCTCACATAAAGTGAGAAATCTGCCTTGGAAATCTGAAAGCCAATAGTGACAAGATACTGTCCTATCTTGTCAGACCATGCTCTAGGTGCTTGCTTCAAGCCATACAAGGCTTTCTTCAACCTGCAAACAAACTCAGGATGAACAGCATGCACATAACCTGGTGGCTGCTCCATATAGACCTCTTCTTGCAAATCACCATGCAAGAAGGCATTCTTTACATCCATCTGATGTAAAGACCATCCCTTTGATGCAGCCATAGCAATGACTGCTCTTACGGTTGCCATCCTTGCAACCGGACTAAATGTTTCTTCATAGTCAATGCCATATGTTTGTGCATACCCCTTGACTACTAATCTTGCCTTGTATCTGTTCACAGAACCATCAGCATTGTGCTTCACCTTATAAACCCACTTACAGCCAATTGCATTTTTACCTTTAGGCAAAGGTACTAACTCCCATGTAGCATTTGCTTCCAAGGCATCCATTTCTTCATCCATGGCTTTCTCCCATTTTTCTTTTCCCATGGCTTGCTCAAAAGATGTGGGTTCTGGTTCCTGTATCACTTTGACCATATATGCATAGTGAATGGCTGTAAATCCATCATATTTCAGCCTATCCACAGGATACCTAGCTCTTGTAGACCTGCGCAAAGTAGGTTCACTCCCAGGTGCTCTCAAAACATCCCTGGTCTTCCTTACTCCAGGTGTAACAATAGAAGGAATACCCAACTCATCATCAATGCTCTGTTCTGAGCCACTGGATTCACCATCCACATAAGAGTGACCTGCATTCACATCAAACATGGGCTGATCAACCTTCTCTTTTCCTTTTCGTGATACCTGCATACCACTATCTGCATTGCTTTGAGAAGATTCTCCTGATCTCAATCTGCCTGTCCATGGCGAAGAATGTGAACCACTGCTAGAGGACGCTCCAAGTCCACTAATATTTTGTGACTGCTGCTGTGAATTCTGTGTAGCATTACCATTTTGTGCATCTTCATCATCAATCACATTTACTGGTTTATACCAGCTACTCATCTCATCAAAAACAACATCTCTGCTCACTGTAAACTTACGAGTAGAAGGGTTATAGCATCTATACCCTTTTTGCTGCAGAGAGTAACCAATAAAGATGCACTTCTCAGCTTTTGGATCCAACTTGGATCTCAGCTCATCTGGCACATGTACATAGGCAATGCAACCAAAAATTTTCAAATGAGAAATATCTGGTTTCCTACCAGTATACCTCTCCTCTGGAGTCATTCCATGTATTGCTGCAGTGGGAGTCCTGTTCATTATGTAGACTGCTGTAGCAACTGCTTCAGCCCAATAAAAATCTGGCAAGTCTTTTTCATTGAGCATGGCACGAGATACCTCTCCAATATGCCTGTTTTTCCTTTCTGCAATTCCATTTTGTTGTGGGGTATAACTGCATGAATATTGCTGCTTTATGCCATGCTCCCGCAAGAACTTTGCAAACTCATTTGAGAGGTACTCTCCCCCTCCATCTGACCTCAGGCATTTTATTTGCAGACCTGTTTCTTTTTCAGCCATAGCTTTAAGGGTTTTGAAATGCCCAAAAACTTCACTTTTCTTTTTCATAAAATACACCCAAACTTTTCTGCTATAGTCATCAATAAAAGTGACAAAATAATGACAGCCTCCAAGAGATGCAGCTTTAGTTGTCCACACATCAGAGTGAATTAATTCCAATGGCTTCTCACTCTCTTGAACGTGTCTAGGAAATGGTTTCCTTGCCTGTTTTCCAAACTGACAGGCTTCACATACCTTATGCATTTCTGCAACCTTGAATTTGGGCAATCCTGCAACAATATTTTGGGCCTGCATTGATTTAAGTCGCTGTACATTAACATGACCAATGCGTTTATGCCAGATATCAATATCTGCAACTACACCGGTCCCATGTGCAAACATTGCTGCACTCAATTCAGACATGTCTGCATCCAATGTAAACATTCTGCCCTTCTTCTTTCCTTTTGCTATCAAGCGACCTTTATTTTTCATATCCTCAACAAAGCATCCATGAGGATTAAATCTGACCTGCAAGCCCTGTTCAACCATTTGACCAACTGAAACCAGATTCTTGGTAATATTCGGGACATGAAATACATCGGACAGGTATTTCTTTTTCCCACCCTGCATAGACAAGGGAATTTTTCCAATCTGCACAATAGGATGTGCAGTATCATCACCAGTCTCCACAAATCCTAGTTTTTCCATTTTCCTTGCATCCTCCATCCATTCTGCATGACCTGTCATGTGGTTTGATGCACCTGAGTCAACATACCATACATCATTGCTTTCTTCTACACTTGTCATAGAATTGTTCATGTGCTGCACCATGAACAAATGCTCATTTCTGTCATCACCCTGTCTACTAGAAGATGCATAATTCCCTTGTTGCAGTTTTCCATTCATGATGTCATTCTGCTTTTTATAGCAGTCTTTAGCCATATGACCCATTTTACCACAGTAGTAGCATTCAACATTACTGTTTGCATTTTGGCCTCTTTGCCATCCACCACGACCTCTTTGGCTCCCCCTGCCTCTAGAGTTACCACGTCCTCCTCCATAGGACTGGTTTTCTTGAGTTTGCTGCATATTCTGATTTCTGCCACGGCCTCCAAATCGGCCTCCTCTACCTCTGCCTCTACCTCTTCCAGCATTTGAGTAGAAGACAGCTTCTTTTGAAGTTCCTCCTGAAGAAGATGCACCACCATTTCTCTGTTCCTCAGAAATTAGAAGAGCAATCAACTCCTCAAAATCAGGAAATCTTTCACGAACTGAAATGGATGTCCGAAACTGTGCATAATCCTTTCCTAGACCATTCAAGGTCACGGAAACTAAATCATCATCTTCCACTGGCGACCCAATGGAAGCAAGTGCATCTGCAATCTTCTTCACCTTCATGTGGTAGTCGTTGATGCTCATACTTTCTCTTTGCACATTATGCAACTCTTGCTTGAGCTGCATTTTCCTGGCTTGCGTATTTGTGCTATACATTTTTGACAAAGTATCCCATGCCTCCTTTGGCGTACTTGCATCCTGAATATGCACAATCATAGAGTCTGAAATGCTGATAGACAGCCAGTACATAACTTTCCTGGCTCTCTCATGCCATGCTTTGAATGCCTGCATTTGCTGTTGATTGGGAACATCAGGAAGAACTGGTTCTTCTTCATTTCCTGCAACAAATTCCCAATATCCTTTTCCCATAAGGAAATTCGTCATTCTAAACTTCCATGCTTGGAAGTTGTTCTTGTCAAGCTTTTCAGTGACAATCTGTGAAAGAGAATCAGATGCCATTACAGAAGAGTGCAAAAAATTCTGTCACTGCAAAAAACTCTGCTTCACCCTCACAAGGGCAAATCTGCAAAACTGGCGAAAGTGGTATTTGACCACACAGTCACTTCCTAGTGACGATTTTGCATCAACAGGCAACAGGGATGATTCTGTAACTCCCAATGTCTCTGCGCACAAGCATACAATGCAATTTTCACAGTAGCTATTCACTGACCTGTAGAACAGTGGTCGCACAGCATAAAACAGGGCCTTTTCCTGAGTGCGTGCAGAAAACTTCCGGCTCCAAAACAGGCCCCGAAATGGCCTCAAATCAAAAAAACAGGGTCGCCGAGAGGTAAAGCTCTCTCCCGTAGCATATACTGCCCTCTTGCTTCACCGCGAAGGGCGTCTCAACCTGAGACAATGCACTCCTGCACTTTCCGGCTGTGCTACCTGAAGAGATCTGCTCCCAAAACATAAAATCAAAGCAACACTGCTCCTCTTACCAGAACACCGCGAGCTTGGCTTGCTTTCTTGAGCTCCTTACCACGAACAAGGCTCTGATACCATGTCAAGATTGTGGGAGAGAAGGAAGGAGTCTCGCTTGAAGCTTTCTTGCTTGCACAATGGGGGAAGACACACAAGGGTGGAGGCTGAAAAACAGTTTTCCTCTTCTTAGTTGTGTAAGCCAAAAGAACTCAAGTACAAAGAAATAGAAGAACCCTATATATGGTTCTCAAACCAAACTCAACTAACTAAGGTGGCATACTAACTGAGCCACGAACTAGAGTAGATAAGGATAGCTATCATGTAGCTATTATTCATGGGCGGTGTACCAACCGCGTCTGCAACTGACAAGTCGGTGACATAAATATACAACGGTCACCCTGGCGTATCACGAGTGGAGCTCGATATCTCAACATGACTATGCCTATGGCTAGTTAGATGGGCCCACTAAGTGGTGGAAGCCAAATAATGAATCCTAATGTTGTCCCAGCAGGTCAACAACCAATTTCTAATCAAGTAGTTAGGCCGATGGGACAATAAACAGATGATCGCGGCTATGAGTCCAGTGCCTCTAATGTCCTTGGAAAAGTTAAGGACATGATGAAGCACTATACCAATATGATTTCTAAACAATATAGACAAATAGCTATGGATGTCAATTTTCTTAAGAAGTCGCAGAATTTGATAGGGAGTCGATGCCTTGAGGAGGGTGCCCCCTCAAGATTTAGTTGTAAGTGGTGTGGTGGCTAACATTTCCCTAGAAATTGCCCGAATGTTAAATGCAATATTTGTGGAAAGTCTGGCCACTTAGCTGCTACCTATTGGAGTAAGATCAGTTCTCTCCAACAAGGGAGTAAACAACCAGGTCTAGTTAAACATCGCGCACAAGGGAATTATCTCCAGCAAGATGAGGGACCAAGACAAATACTGCAACGAGGAAAGACTATTGTAGAGGAGTTGCCTCATGGCAGTGGAGTCAGCCTTATTGAGGCCGTATGTGCCAATGATGCTGAAACTTCTAATCTATGAGCCATAACAAGAGGTCAAAAGATCAAAGAGGGTGACAAAGGAATTGTAAAACCTATCGAGGGAAGCCCTAAGCAAGATGTTAGGGAAAAGCGAGTCCTAAATCCTGATATGAAAAATGGTCCTTTAAGACCTGTTGGTAGTAAACTTGATCCCGAGAAGGATGAAGGATTGCCAAGAAAGAAGGTAAAGGTTAAAAAAGAGGCACCAAAGCCAATTGAAAGACCAAAGGAGAGGATGGTTTGGAGCGAGAAGAGAACTTTAGCTAACTACCACGACTTTGACCTAGTAAGTTCTCTTTGCGAAGTTAAACCAGATGTAAATATCCTACAATTGATTAAACTTTCTCCATGAGTACGCAAGGAATTCAAGAAAATCCTGCATATAGGGTATATTGTAGAATCTTTGGGCATAGCTAGAGTGGGAGAAGATTGGTTTGATCATGCTGAAAAGCATTGCCCTAGGGTTCCAGTGTATGTGGATGGAATATTAGTGGAGCATGCTATCGTGGATACTAGATCCTCCGTCAATATCATGAGTTCAGATTTGATGGAGAGGCTAGGTCTAGAGATCCAAAAAGACGGCTCCACACTTCTCAGGATGGCTGATGATAGTCTAAGACAACCGAAAGGTTGCATCACTAAAGTCCATGTTACAGTAGCGAGCGTGGAATGCTATCTAGACTTTAGGGTGATAAGGTTTGTAGGACGTCCTAGCTATTGAGTTTTACTAGGCAAGCCATGGATTCTATGGACAGACTATCAAGTCGATATACTCGTTGGTCGAGTGATTCTAGGTCAAGGTGCCCATTGTGTAATAGTGGATGCTTATCTTGAGTCTCCTCATAGTGAGAGAGCTCCATTATCCTCCACCGAACTAGAAACAATAGATGATCCATTTGGTAGTGAGACGTCATCGAGTGATGGATCTAAAGAAGGGTCCACTATAGAGGATATTTATCAGATAACCTTCAATGAGCCGATAGAGCCTCAAGATCGAATAAGAGATGTGGATGTTATTGAGTTGGACCTTGGCATGCCTAATGATTCGTGGCCAATAAAATTAGGTTCCATGCTCAGTTCAGAAGAGAGAGAGGACTATGTGTCCGTGATTCAGGAGTTCCGCGACATCTTTGCTTGGAGCTATGACAAACTTAGGGGTATTCCTCCCAGTTTGGATGTGCATACCATTCCTGTAAAGGAAGGTACCCACCTTGTACATCAGAAAGTAAGGCGTCTGCCTTTTGAATTGAGGGATGGGTTGTTTGAAGAGCTTCAGAAGTTGCGGAAGGCGGGTTTGATCTTCCCAGTTCAGCATACTGAATGGTGTTCGCCAATTGTGATTAGAAAGAAGAAGAATAATCAAATATGTATTTGTGTAGACTTTAGAGAGCTAAATAAGAAAACTGTTAAAGATCACTACCCGTTTCCATTTATTGACCAAATTTTGGATCAATTGGCGGGTACAAAAATATATTCGTTCATGGATTGCTTTGCAAAGTATAACCAAATGGCAATTGCTAAGCAAGACAAGCTGAAAATGACATTTATCACTGTCTTCGATATCTTTGCATACCATGTGATGGCATTTGGGTTATGTAATGCACCGGGTTCGTAGCAAAGAACAGCCGACAAGACCTTTGGTGACATCTCCCCAGAGGAGTTAAAAGTATTCATTGATGAGCTAGGAATAGCCACCATAAGGGCAAGGTAGTTGATTATTTTGCGGAAGTGTTTTGAGCATTGCAGACAATTTTGCATAGCTCTCAACCTATAGAAGTGCATATATGGAGTGCCTTATGGGCTATTGTTAGGCCATGTGGTCAGTTCTGTAGGGATTGCGACTGACCCTGAAAAAATCAAAGTCATAGTTGCCATGAGTCCGCTGCATACTCCAAAGGAAGTGCATAGCTTTTTGTCATCATCGATAGGGTATTATTGGAGGTTTATCAATGCCCTGGCAGAAAGAACGTTGCCACTGACAAACCTATTGGCCTTTAACTGTCAGTTTGCATGGATTGATGATTGCAAAGTATCTTTTGATTATGTGAAGCATGAGCTTGCCAAAGAACCTATTTTAAAAGCACCTAAAAGAGGCGAAATGTTCTATATATTTTCAGCAGCAACCATGTATAGTATCCCAAATTTGGGAGGAGAAGTGGTACCATCCGATAGCTTTTGCTAGTTTGAAGTTGGGCATATCGAAAATTAATTACACCTATATGGAGAAGTTGTGCCTTGCGATGGTGTTTGCGACCAAAAAGTTCAAGCACTACATTCTTTATAAGAATGTGGTTTTTTATACGAAGGCGGAAGGGCTTCGATTGTTGTTGAATAAGTTACAGCCACCTAATTGTTTAGGAAAGTGGTTAATCACTTTGCAAGAATATGATTACAAGATTCTTTATGAGAAAGGTGGTTTTTTATACGAAGGTGGATGGGCTTCGATTGTTGTTGAATAAGCTACAGTCACCTGATCATTTAGCAAAGTGGTTAATCACTTTGTAGGAATTTGATTACGAAATTAAGAGCAAGCCGCCGAAGCTACAGGGCATTGTAGAGTGTCTTATGGATTTTGGAGAGCCAAAAGAGGTCTCGGTTGAACGGAGTGATATGGAAACTTTGTTCAAGATTGATATAGTGTCTATTCCCTCCTGGTATGCTGCTATAACACATTATCTTTCTACGGGAGAGAATGGAGCTACTTTATTAAAATCGGAGAAGAGAAAAATTAAACAGCATGCATTGAAATTTTTGTTGATCACATGAACACTATATCGACAGGGTGTTGATGATATCTATCGCTCATGTGTGATGCCTGACGAGGTTCCATTTATATTGGAAGAGGGCCATGACTCCACTTGTGGAGGGCACTTTGCTAGGTGGTTAACGGCACAGAAGGCTTTAAGAGCTGGATATTGGTGGCCATCCATCTTCTAGGATTCATTTGACTATGTCAAGAGATGTGATACATGTCAAAGACATGATAGTGGAGAGAATAGGAAGCATCCACTTACGTTGATTATGGCTACCCTTCCATTTGAGAAGTGGGGCATCGATTTTGTGGGACCTATTATCCCATCATCTACTATTCAGAAAAGATACATTATAGTAGCAAGTGATTACTTTACAAAGTGGTCAGAAGCATGGGCGATGACATAGGACAATGCAAAAGAGACTGTCAGTTTCCTACTTGAGCAGATCATATGTCGTTTTGATCCACCAAAGGAAATAGTATCGGACCATGGAACCCACTTTTTAAACAAGGTGATTAAAAGCTTGACTGAAGCATGGAAAATTAAGCATAATAAAACGATCCCATATAATCCGCAAGAAAATGGACAAGTTGAAAGTACCAATAAGTAGCTTATGGGTATCCTATCCAAGATAGTCTCTGAAAAGAAGCGGGACTAGGATACAAAATTTTATGTGGCGGTTTGTGCATATAACATGACATTCAAACGAGCCACTGGCCACATCCCATTCAAATTACTTTATGGGGAGGAGTGTGTCTTGCCCTTAGAAATTGAGTTTCCGACCATAAGATTCGCAATCAATCATTCTTTGGTGATGAAGATGCCCTATTTGAGCAGTTTACAACTATAGCCCACTTGGATGAACTTAAATTGCAGAGTCTATTGCACCAAGAGGTGGCTAAACGTTGAATGAAGTGGTTGCATGACCTAAAAGCAAAGAAATATACCTTTAAGAAATGGCAGTTAGTTCTATACTATGATGCGCATAGGGAGCTATTTCTAGGAAAACTGGAACCTAGATGGGATGGCCCTTACAACATAGTTCGGTTAGGTAAAAATAAGTCCACAGATTTATTAGTTGATCTACAGGGAGTGGAATTTAAGAATAATGTTAATCTTAATAAGATTAAACCTTATTATTTTTTAATATGCTAACGCGCTAAATGCATTGCAGGTCTATGTTGGGGTTGATTTGAGACCTGCAGGAGAGCTTAAACAAGTTAATGGGGCAGTTAATCCCTTATTTGTGTTGAGATGGCAAGCTCAATATGTGCAGACATTGATGGTGGATCACTTGGCTAGATGGGTCCGCACATCTACACTTAACACATTGGTGATCATTATGATAATCACATGGCCATTGACTTATCACTTATTATATTTAGTTTGTTACACCTACCTACAACTGGCAAAGACTTAGTCGATTAGTGTAGTAGGTTATGCATTGTTTGACTTAGTAGGCCACTTTCCTTTATGTTGTATCTTATCTATACTTTGTGTACATTGTATAGTGTGTGGAAGAAGAAAAAGAAACAAGCAAGAAAACGTTTTGGCCTCCATCTCTCTTCTTGTGTTCTTGAGTGAGCTTCCTCTTGTGTATACAGTGTGTGTTTAGTAGAGCAGCTCAAGCAAGTCCCCCCACCACGTGATTCATGACATGGTATTAGAGCCGTGCCACTGAGAGAGGCTGATTTTGAAGGCTAAAGTGAAGGAGAAGAAGCAAGGTTCAAGCAAGCAAGCAACAGGTAAGAAACTCTCCCATTCTTCCACTCTCTCTCTTGGATAGTGCTTGTGGAGGCACCGAAAGTAGGGTTGAGCAAAAATCTCAGATTGCTGTGAGATTTGGTGTGTTAGAAGATCACTGTATATCTTGCAGATTAACCCTTTAAGGCTTTCTCGCAGTTTTTTGGGCATCTAAGGCCATTTTAGGCCCCATTTTAGAGCCACAAGGTTGCAGACAATAGTTTCAGGGTATACTGTGATTTCAGCTGTATTGATAGAAAGTGGGTGCACAGGTTACAGATTGCGAATCTGTAATTTTTGAGCTGTTTACAGGAAGCAAACATAAGGTTTATCTACAAACAGGTTGCAGATTACATGTACTATTGAGCAATCAATGATAAAGGTTGCTTGGTGTATTATTGTGCACGTGTTGTGAAAGATTGCAGAAGACTAGCTTGCTGTGTTGTATCCTTGTTTGTGATAATGGCAGAGAACAATGAAAATGCCATTATTGATAATCTCAACAAGAACAACTACCCTTCATGGAAGTTTCATGTGACGAACTTTCTCATTCAAAAGGGTCTTTATGAGTTTGTTTCATGTGAAGAAAAGGAGCCAGAGCTAGGTATCCCTCCGACTGCACATGAGTTAAAAGCATGGAAAGAGTGGAATGTGAAAGACAAAAAGGTGATGTACTGGCTATTTGCAGTCATTGATAATACTATGCTAGGACATATTAGGAATGCAAAAACTTCACATGCAGCTTGGATAATTTTTGAGAGCATGTTTTCAGTAAATACAAAGGCACGAACGATTCAACTCAAGCAAGAGTTGAATGCCTTGTGAAGAAAGGGAAAATGTTTGTTAATAAGTATGTATTGAAGGTGAAGAGCATTGTAGATGCTTTAGCAGTGATTGATGCAATGCCAGATGATGATGATTTGGTTTCATCCACTCTGAGTGGCCTAAACAATGAGAAGGCATGGAAATAATTTGCTACTTCAGTATATATACGGGAGCCCTTTCCATATTTTCATGAGATGATCTCTCTCATGATTACTGAAGAGATCAATATGCAGGGTGATTCGTCTGAAAGAAATGGTGAACAGGTCCAAGCATTTTACTCGAGTTCAGGAAGGGGACGTGGTAGATCCTCTTCGAGAGGCCATGGTATGGAATGTGCTGGCGATAGCCAGCAAAAGAGGTTCAATCAAAAGTTTGGTGAAATGTAGGTTTTTGGAGGCAGAGGAAACTTTAGAGGCAGGGGAGCTCTAGAGGAAGAGGTAGATGGCAGAATAGAGGTTTTGGAAATTTTTCTATTGTTTGCCATTATTGTGGCAAAATAGGCCATATTGCAGCCCATTGCTATGCAAAGAAGGATGATATTCACAGTGGTAATTGCAGCAAGGAAACTATGCATCATCTTCATGTCATAATGAAGAAAAAAATGAGCACCTATTTGTTATGCAGCATATGATGAATGCAGTTTCAAGAAAGGGGACACATGATGATGTATGGTATGTCAATTCAAGTGCATCTAATCATATGACCAATCATGTTGAATGGTTTGGAGAGATGCAGGACTTACAAAACCTAGGTTGTTAGAATATCAAGCTCATAGTATGTGTGACCAACATTAGTCTTGTCTAGCTGTATCAGCAAGTGTGGAACATTAAATAAGTCAGTGGTAGTGGACCTAGTGTGAATGGTCCTACAGACCTTAGTACTATTGTATACACTTACTCTTTGTGTGTGGTTATGATAGAATGAATGAATGAAGAAGATGAAAGCATGCTTGCTCCTCACTCTGTCTCTGCCTCTCTCTATCTTAACATGGTATCAAAGCCATCATGGATGGGCTCTTGAAGGCATGAAGCTGTGAGAAAGACCTACAGCCTGAAGATTTAGGGCAGTGGTTGAAGAGAAGCAGGCTGTCATTATATCTGTGAAGGTATGCATTTTGCCATTTTGGGTTCTATGGTTCATGGCAGTGCTTGAGGCTTGATTAGAGCCTTTAGGAGACTTGGTTGAGCATGTACAAGGAGATGACCTACTGCTGTAAACTATCATGCTGATGGCATGTTTGCGCCTGCTGTAAATAAAGGTTGTCATGCTGCTATTGAAGACATAAATCACTACTTGAGAGATCCAGATCTTGTATGCTTGCTTGGGAAGACGTATTAATGATCTGACATGTCAATGCTTGGTCTAGAGTTGATAAATGAGCTGGAATACTGAAGTACAGATCTGAAATTGAAGACAGGTTGCTGTAAACTAAAACAGGGCAGTATACACTGATCACTCTTTGAAGCATTGAAGCCATTTGATGATCATTTTGAGCTCTACTGAAGTGAGGGTTCATTCAAGAAGCATATCTATTGAGTTTGATGCATTTGGATTGCATTTTACTGATAAAATATTCAGATCAAAAATTTTATGACAGGCTGAAAACTGTCATAAAACTGCCATCATCATACACTCATTGACTTGAAGAAATACATGCCTTTTGTTACCTACAGGGAGTTGTATGGTACGGGATATGATTGTTGAATGCTATGAGCATTGAGATGAGCATTGAAGGCTCTTAAAAACTGAAATCTTAATCAGAGAACAAATGCTTTGACAGTGTATTGGCTGTTCATAAACAGTCCATGTACTTTTTGACATTACTTCTTGAAGACAGAGCGTCTGTGAATGCCTGTATGGTTATGTATTGATCCCTACACATAGTGGCATATGTATGAAGTGTCTTAAGGATCTCTTGGGCTGAAATACATCATGGTTTGACAGTTTATTGACTGTATAAAATCTATGAGTAGATTTATGTCACTTGTACTTGCTGGATATGCACTGTTTTGTGCCTGTATGACTATGTCTAGTTGCCTACATATACTAGCAAATGTCTGGGAAATTTTGGAGCATGTATGACATGTTTTAAAGTGGTTTTTGACAATAAATTCACTGCTTGTTATTGAAAAATTATAGGTTTCAGACTGCATATTCTCTTTACTGCAATAAGCTTGCATGACACATAGTTACAATACCTGCAAAGTCTATGTAACTGATGTACCTACGAGTTATACCACATGTTTGTGGATGTTTTTGTGGTTGTAAAGGGCTGAAATACCCTGGTTTTTGTAGAGAATAGTTGCATAAAACTGTCATAAATAGTCAAGGACTGAGGTTGGTTAGAGTGACTTGTTGGCTTGCAGGAAGTCAGGCAGTGACTAAATAGTGTCTGGTACAACATGGCAAATGCAGAAAGGACTGACAACATAACCTAGATAGTGGGGGAAAAGCTTGATAGTAACAATTATGCCATATGGAAGTTCTGCATGGAGAACTTCTTAATAGGGAAAGGCTATTGGGAGTTGGTGACTAGAGCAAAAGCTGAACCTGAGCTCCCAGATCGACCTACGGCTGATCAGAGACGATTACACCGAGCTTGGATAGAAAGAGCTTGTAGAGTCTTGCACTAGCTCTATTTGTGTATCTCAGATGCCATGGTAATGCAGATAATGAACTGCAGCTCTTCTAAGGATGCATGGGAGATTTTGGTCAAGTATTATGGCACAACCACAAGTGCCAGGAAGATACAGTTGAAGCAGAAGTTCAACAACATGGACAGGAAGAGAAGATCTATACATGATTATGTCACGGAGGTTAAGACCATTGCGGATCAGTTGGCATCTGTTGGTTCACAGGTTGAAGATGAAGACATGGTTGCTGTGACCTTGCATGGCTTGGGGCCTGAGTATAAATCTTTTGACACTTCTGTGTCTATGCGGGCTGAAATGCCTGATTTCAATGAGCTGGTTGCATTGCTTATCTATGAAGAGGTTAAGCTTGGTTTGGCTGCAGGATCTAGCAGTTCTAAAAACAAGGATGCAGTTTTCTATTCCAATCAACATGGCCGTGGAAACCATGGTAGAGGCTATGGATTTGGCAGAGGAGGCCAGCAAAATGCATCCTATGGCAATAATAATCAGCAGATATCAAATGCAAGAGATGGTGGAAACTTTAGAGGCAGGGGAGATCTAGCCCTAGAGGTAGAGGCTCCTGGCAACAACAGTGTCCATCTAATAATCCGAACAAGGATAAGGATTGCCATTACTGCGAAAAGTATGGGCATATTGCCAAGGACTGCTGGAAGAAGCAGGGCAATTAGAAAGGCAAACAACATGGGCATTTTGCTACATCTAGTCAGGCAGATGATACTTCAGAAGATAGATTGTTTGCCATGCAGTATGTAAAAGATAAAGTTGTTGAAAAATCCACTGATGATGCAGTTTGGTATATTGATTCAAGGGCATCGAACCATATGACTCCTCATGGTGATTGGTTCACTGATATGGTGGCTGAAAAAAATGGCTATGTCTGTATAGGTGATGACACGTAGCATAGCATTGAGCATAAAGGCAAAGTGCCTCTTGTGGTTCATGATGGAAAAAAGAAAAATTTGCATGACGTATTGCATGTTCCTTCGATTACGAAGAACCTACTGTCTGTTGGTCAGATGACGGAGTAGAACTTGCAGGTTAGATTCAACAAGCATGGTTGCTTTATTGAAGAGTTTGGTCATGGATGCAAGTTAATAGCTCATGGTCACAGGAATGGCAGAATATTTACTCTTGATGCTACCTTGCCAGAGCTGAATTCAGCCATGTTTGCCCATGGTTCTGGCACTATCAGAGACTTGGAAATTTGGCACAAGAGAGTGGGGCATGTAAATTTGCAAAGGCTACAAATTATGTAGAAAAAACAGCTTACTACAGGTTTACCCAAGTTCCAATATTCAGATATTGGACATGTATGTGATGCTTGCCAGTTTGGCAAGCAGTCAAGGTTGCCATTTGTCAGGCATGTAAGGCAAAGTACACGTCCATTGCAGTTAGTAAAGTCTGATGTTTGGGGGCCATCCCATAATGCATCCATGGGGGGCTCGAAGTATTATGTTACATTCATTGATGATTATAGTCGCTATACTTGGGTTTACATTCTGAAGACAAAGGATGAGGTGTTTGCTATTTTTCAGCAGTTTAAAAATCAGGTTGAAAAGGAATTTGACTGTTATATCTCTTGCTTGAGGTCAGATAGTGGTGGGGAGTATGTGTCAAATGAGTTTGACAACTTTCTGGCTGAAAATGGCATACGTAGGCAGCTTACCTGCAGCTACACTCCTCAGTAGAATGGGGTAGCTACAAGGAAGAACAGGGTCTTGATGGAAGCTGCTCGTGCCATGATGAATGAGAAGAAGATGCCACTCTATTATTGGACTGAGGCTATTATGACAGCCATGTATATCTTGAATCGGACTCCCACTGCAGGTATTCATGAGATGACACCGTTTGAGAAGCTGTATGGCTATAAGTCAGATGTAAGTCACATGAAAGTCTTTGGCTGTCTTGCTTATGTGCATATTCCAGATGAAAAAAGGAAGAAGCTGGATCCAAAAGTGCATAAGTGTGTCTTCATTGGATATTCGCAAGAGAAGAAGGCATACAAATGCTATGATCCCTCTACCAGGGAGACCTTGGTGAGCAGGGATGTTATTTTTTATGAGATGGGTTCTTGATATGTATCACTGGCAACAGTGCCATCGGATATGTCTTCCACTCATGTATCTACAATTGATATGCAGCAGAGCACTGCTATGACAGGACCTAGTAGTCAGACAGTATCTTGATGGACAGGGAGATTGAGGAACTCACCGTCCACTGCACCAGTATGTCAGTGAGGGGGCGATATGATGTCGCGAACAAAGGAAAAGAGAAAGTTACTGAGGATGTATTTGGGATGATGACACCTGGTAGGATGACTTCTGGATATGAGTCTACTGACACTTTAGACAATGAACTTGGTATTCCGACTGTCTATACGCCTGGCACAAGGCAGAGCAGGTACATTCTGCCTCATGAGAGAGGGGAATCGAGCAGTGCACCACAGCTTAGACAGTCACAGAGGGTTAGATACCCTGTTGACAGGTTGACATATAGTGGCTACACTGCAAAGCATTATGCTTACATGACAAAAGTGATGGAGATCAAAGAACCAGGTAGATATGCTGAAGCAGTGGAAAATGAGAACTGGTGTGCAGCTATGGATGAAGAAATGAATGCCTTGGCTGAAAATAAGACATGGGATCTTGTGCCACTGCCTGAAGGAAAAAAGACCATTGGCTGCAAATGGATTTACAAAATCAAATGTAAGTCGGATGGCAGTGTGGAAAGGTACAAAGACAGGCTAGTTGCTAAGGGATATGCCCAATAGTATGGACTTGATTATGAGGAAACATTCAGCCATGTTGCCAAAATGGCAACCATACGCACTGTGATTGCTTTGGCTGCTGCTAGAGGATGAAAATTACAGCAAATGGACGTTAAGAATGCATTTCTTAATGGTGACCTAGCAGAGGATATCTATATGGTTCATCCAGAAGGGTATGTTCACCCTCATTTTCAGCATTATGTATGCAAGCTGAAAAAGGCAATGTATGGGCTGAAGCAGGCTCCAAGAGCTTGGCATGCTAGGATTAGTAACTACTTGCAAAGGTTGGGATTTACTGTTGGTAGGGCTGATCACAGCCTGTTTACAAAGAAGACTAACAGTGGCTTAGTAGTGCTGGTCATATATGTTGATGATTTGATAATCACTGGTGACGATGACTTGGGCATACAACATGTAATGGATGCTAAAATCTGAATTTGACATGAAAGATCTAGGTGAATTGAAATACTTTTTGGGTATTGAGGTAATCAAGGCTGAAAATGGTTTATGGCTGATATAGAAACATTATGCCATGGAAATGCTAAAAAAGTATGGCATGGCTGAATGCAAACCATTGGATACACCCCTTGATCAGAATGTCAAGTTGGACATTAGCACTGGAGCTGAAATTCAGGATGTGACTATGTATAGGCAGATGGTTGGAAGTCTGATCTACTTGACCATCACTAGGCCAGATTTGAGTTATGCAGTTGGGTTCATAAGTCAGTTTATGCAGAAGCCCAGGAAGCCACATTTGGATGCTGTTAGGCGGATTATGAGATATGTTAAGTCCACTATAGATTATGGGTTGTTCTATATGAGAGATAAGCCCTTGAAACTAGTTGGATACACAGATGGGGATTGGGTAGGATGCTCATATGATCACAGATCTATGAGTGGTTATGCTTTTGGCCTTGGAAGTAGCATGATCAGCTGGAGCAGCAAGAAGCAACCAACTGTTGTTGTCTAGCACTGAGGCAGAGTACAAGGGTGCTCCATTGGCAGCATGTGAGATTTCATGGCTGCTCAAGCTTATGGCTGATTTGGATATTCAGGTGGATGCTCCAGTGACCTTATTATGTGACAATCTCAATAGTGTACTCTTGGCAACGAATCTAGTATTTCATGCCAGGACAAAACACATAGAGGTACACTACCATTTTATCAGAGAGATGGTTCTTGCAGGGAGAGTAGATCTTATGCATGTGAAGACTAATGAACAGGTTGCAGATATCTTTACCAAGTCTTTGGATAAAGATAAGTTTGGTAGTTTTAGACAGCTACTTGGAGTTCATCAGTTGATTTGAGCTTGAGGGGGAGTGTTAGAATATCAAGCTCATAGCATGTGTGACCAACATTAGTCTTATCCAGCTGTATCATCAAGTGTGGGACATTAAATAAGTCGGTGGTCTTAGACCCAGTGTGAATGGTCCTACGGACCTTAGTACTATTGTATACACTTACTCTTTGTGTGTGGTTATGATAGAATGAATGAATGAAGAAGATGAGAGTATGCTTGCTCCTCACTCCATCTTTGCCTCTCTCTATCTTAACACATGTTATATGCAGAAGGGTGATGATTCATGCCACCCAATTTCACACACTAGAAAGGTTCCCTTGTCCTTGTATGATGGCCAAACAAAGAGTCTAATAGATATATTACATATGCCATCAATTACAAAGAAGATAGTGTTTGTTGACCAAATGGTAGAGCAGGGATTGTAGGTCCGATTCAATGCAAAAGGTTGTTTTGTAGAAGACTTTAATGATAAGTGCAGGTTGGTCGCAAAAGGAAGTAGAGTTGGTCGAATGTTCACTTTAGATGCTGGAATTCCTACAATGGATGCTGCTATGTATGCTAAAGAAAAAGGAGTAGCTGCAAATATTGAAATATGGCATAAACGTATTGGATATGCAAATGTGCAAAGGCTGAAATTAATGCAATCCAGAGGATTGGTTACAGGGTTGCCTTCTTTTAGAGTTGCAGAATTGCATAAAGTTTGTGAAGCATGCCAGTTTGGTAAGCAGGCAAGACAACCCTTCTTGCATGATAGAGAAGTGAGTAGAAAAATACTTGATGTAGTGATATAGATGCTTAGGGTTCTACACAAAATGCATCTCTTGGTGGTAGCAAATACTTTGTCACATTTATTGTCAAGGAAGTTATGGGTATACTTCATGAAGGAAAAAAGTGATGTGTTTGAGCACTTCAAATCTTTTAAGGCAGCTGTTGAAATAGAAATAGGCTTAAAAGTAAAGTTCTTGAGATCAAATGGAAGGGGAGATTACCTCTCTAATGAGTTTAGTGGCTTCTTGAGGACTCATGGGATAAAGAGCAATTTACTTATAGGTATACCCCATAGAAAAATGGTGTTGCAGAAAGAAAAAACTAGCATATTGCAGAAGTTGCATAGGCATTAATGGCTGAAAAGAATATGCCCAAACATTTTTGGTCTGAGGCTGTCCATACTGTTGTTTCCATTATGAACACAACTCCCACAGTTGCAGTTCATGGGATGACTCCTGAAGAATGCTTTATTGGCAAGAAGCCTGATGTATTGCACTTGAAGGTATTTGGTTGTGTTGCATACGTTCATGTGCCAGATGAGCTACGGAAGAAGCTTGATCCAAAGGCAAAAAAATGTGTTTTTATTGGATACTCTTTAGAGCAGAAAGGGTATCGCTATTATAACCCATCACATGTGAGTTTAGAGCGAGCGCGGATGTTATCTTTGATGAGATGGGAAGTTGGTATACACCTGCTGGTGATGTTTTGGATGATGATAATGATCAGGATAGCTATGTGCAGAAAGATAAATAAGAATCACAAAGTCTTAGTGGACCAAAAACATCACCTGGTACTACACCTACAATGAGCCCTTGGTCTGGGAGACTAAGGAGTAGCCCCACATCTTCAGGTGGATCTATAAGTGTTGCAGGGAAGGAAAAAGGGATGAAGAAAGTGTTGGATGGTATTGATGCATCTACCAGTCATTTGGGATTTTATGGAGATTCTAGTGGTTCGGAGAGTTTGGATGATGAGCTTGGCATTCCTTCAGTCAGGACGCCAGGTGTATAGAGAGCTCATAGTAATGTAAAGGCTCCATTGAGTGATCCGATGGTACTCAGATCTAGCAAGGTCAGATACCCTGTTAAAATATTTGGTTTTGAATATTATGCAGCTCACCATTATGCTTATATGGTGAAACTAGTTGAGGATATTGAGCCCACTTGTTTTGAGGATGCTATTGGTCACGCTCATTGGGATGCAGTAATGGATGAGGAGATGGCTACATTAGAAGCCAATAAGACTTGGGATTACCTAAGGGTAAGAAATCTATTAGCTGTAAGTGGGTCTACAAAGTCAAGCATAATGCAGATGGTTCAGTTAGTATTAGAATATCAAGCTCATATTATTCTTCTGTTAGTATGTATAACCAACATTAGCCTTGTCTAGCTATATCAATAAGTGTGGGACATTAAATAAGTCGGTGGTCTTAGACCCAATGTGAATGGTCCTACAGACCTTAGTACTATTGTATACACTTATTCTATGTATGTGGATAGGTGATAATGAATGGAAGAAGAAGAGAGCATGCTTGCTCCTCACTCTGTCTTTGCCTCTCTCAATCTCAACAGTTAGCAGGTATAAGGCTAGGCTAGTTGCAAAAGGCTATGCTCAAATATATGGCATAGATTATGAAGAGACATTCAGTCCAGTTGCTAGGATGGCAAGTGTTAGGTGTCAAGATTGTGGGAGAGAAGGAAGGAGTCTCACTTGTAGCTTTCTTGCTTGCACAATGGGGGAATACACACAAGGGTGGAAGCTGAAAACAGTTTTCCTCTTCTTAGTTGTGTAAGCCAAAAGAACTCTAGTACATAGAAATAGAAGAATCCTATATATGGGTCTCAAACCAAACTCAACTAACTAAGGTGGCATACTAACTGAGCCGCGAACTAGAGTAGATAAGGATAGCTGTCATCTAGCTATTATTCATGGGCGGTGTACCAACCGCATCTGCACAACTGACACGTCGGTGACATAAATGCACAACAGTCACCCTGGCATATCACGAGTGGAGCTCGATATCTCAACACTCCCCCTCGAGCTCAATCCTAATTCCTGCACACCAAGCAGGTCTCTGAACTTGTGCAGCTTCTCTACACCCAATGCCTTCATGAATATGTCAGCTACCTGATCCTCTATGCTGACATAAACTAGATCAATAAGACCTAGTAAAACCATCTCCCGCACATAGTGATAATACACCTCAATGCGCTTTGTTCTAGCATGATAGACTGGGTTATTTGCCAAGTGTATACTACTCATGTTGTCACAATAAATGACAACTAGCCCATTTGTAGGCTGATGCATATCATAAAGTAGCTTATGCAACCAAGCTACCTCACATGCAGCCATTGCTGCGCCCCTGTACTCAGCCTCTGTGCTCGACAAGGCAACTGTAGGCTGTTTCTTGCTGCTCCAAGTGACTGCAGCACTCCCAAAAGAGAACACATATCCACTGGTAGATCGTCTATCAAAAATACTACCAACCCAATCAGCATCAGTGTATCCATGCAACTGTATCTGAACCCCAGTCTCATAAAGTAGTCCATACTGCAATGTGGACTTCACATACCTGAGTATGCGTTTAGCCGCATCCAAATGCTGTTTCCTTGGAGCCTGCATAAACTGACTTACCAGTCCAACAACATAGCTCAAATCTGGCCTGGTAATAGTCATATAAATCAAGCTTCCTACTATGCGTTTGTACATAGTAGGGTCTTCCAGAAGCTCACTTGCATCTGCGCTCAGCTTCACATTCTGCTCCAAAGGAACTGAAATAGGCTTACAGCCTGTCATCCCATATTTGGACAGCATGTCCAATCCATACTGCCTCTGCAAGAGCTGTATCCCACTTGGTGATCTAATCACCTCAATGCCCAAGAAATAATGCAGCTCTCCCAAATCCTTCATCTTAAACTTCTGCTTCAATAGCATTTTCACATGAAGGATATCTTCATCACTGTCACCTGTCATAATCAAATCATCAACATAAATGACAAGTAGCATAATACCTTTCTCTGTTTTTCTCACATAAAGTGAGAAATCTGCCTTGGAAATCTGAAAGCCAATAGTGACAAGATACTGTCCTATCTTGTCAGACCATGCTCTAGGTGCTTGCTTCAAGCCATACAATGCTTTCTTCAACCTGCAAACAAACTCAGGATGAACAGCATGCACATAACCTGGTGGGTGCTCCATATAGACCTCTTCTTGTAAATCACCATGCAAGAAGGCATTCTTTACATCCATCTGATGTAAAGACCATTCCTTTGATGCAGCCATAGCAATGACTGCTCTTACGGTTGCCATCCTTGCAACCGAGCTGAATGTTTCTTCATAGTCAATGCCATATGTTTGTGCATACCCCTTGACTACTAATCTTGCCTTGTATCTGTTCACAGAACCATCTGCATTGTGCTTCACCTTATAAACCCACTTACAGCCAATTGCATTCTTACCTTTAGGCAAAGGTACCAATTCCCATGTAGCATTTGCTTCCAAGGCATCCATTTCTTCATCCATAGCTTTCTCCCATTTTTCTTTTCCCATGGCTTGCTCAAAAGAAGTGGGTTCTGGTTCCTGTATCACTTTGACCATATAGGCATAGTGAATGGCTGTAAATCCATCATATTTCAGCCTATCCACATGATACCTAGCTCTGGTAGACCTGCGCAAAGTAGGTTCACTCCCAGGTGCTCTCAAAACATCCCTGGTCTTCCTTACTCCAGGTGTAACAATAGAAGGAATACCCAACTCATCATCAATGCTCTGTTCTGAGCCACTGGATTCACCATCCACATAAGAGTGACCTGCATTCACATCAAACATGGGCTGATCTACCTTCTCTTTTCTTTTTTATGATACCTGCATACCACTATCTACATTGCTTTGAGAAGATTCTCTTGATCTCAATTTGCCTGTCCATGGCGAAGAATATGAACCACTGCTAGAGGACGCTCCAAGTCCACTGATATTTTGTGACTGCTGCTGTGAATTCTGTGCAGCATTACCACTTTGTGCATCTACATAATCAATCACATTTATTGGTTTATACCAGCTACTCATCTCATTAAAAAAAACATCTCTGCTCACTGTAAACTTACGAGTAGAAGGGTTATAACATCTGTACCCTTTCTACTGGAGAGAGTAACCAATAAAGATGCACTTCTCAGCTTTTGGATCCAACTTGGATCTCAACTCATCTGGCACATGAACATAGGCAATGCAACCAAAAATTTTCAAATGAGAAATATCTGGTTTCGTACCAGTATACCTCTTCTCTGGAGTCATCCCATGTATTACTGCAGTGGGAGTCATGTTCATTATGTAGACTGCTGTAGCAACTGCTTCAGCCAAGTAAAAATTTGGCAAGTCTTTTTCGTTGAGCATGGCACGAGATACCTCTCCAATATGCCTATTTTTCCTTTCTGCAATTCCATTTTGCTGTGGGGTATTACTGCATGAATATTGTTGCTTTATGCCATGCTCTTGTAGGAACCTTGCAAACTCATTTGAGAGGTACTCTCCCCCTCCATCTAACCTTAGGCATTTTATTTGCAGGCCTGTTTCTTTTTCAACCATAGCTTTAAGAGTTTTGAAATGCCCAAAAACTTCACTTTTCTTTTTCATAAAATACACCCAAACTTTTTTGCTATAGTCATCAATAAAAGTGACAAAATAATGATAGCCTCCAAGAGATGCAGCTTTAGTAGTCCACACATCAGAGTGGATTAATTCCAATGGCTTCTTACTCTCTTGAACATCTCTAGGAAATGGTTTCCTTGCCTGTTTTCCAAATTGGCAGGCTTCACATACCTTATGCATTTCTGCAACCTTGAATTTAGGCAATCCTGCAACAATATTTTGGGCCTGCATTGATTTAAGTCGTTGTACATTAACATGACCAATGCATTTATGCCAGATATCAATATCTACAACAACACCGGTCCCATGTGCAAACATTGCTGCACTCAATTCAGACATGTCTGCATCCAACGTAAACATTATGCCCTTCTTCTTTCCTTTTGCTATCAAGCGACCTTTATTTTTCATATCCTCAACAAAGCATCCATGAGGATTAAATCTGACCTGCAAGCCATGCTCAACCATTTGACCAACAGAAACCAGATTCTTGGTGATATTCGGGACATGAAATACATCGGACAGGTATTTCTTTTTCCCATCCTGCATAGACAAATGAATTTTTCCAATCTGCACAATAGGATGTGTAGTATCATCATTAGTCTCCACAAATCCTGGTTTTTCCATTTTCCTTGCATCCTCCATCCATTCTGCATGACCTGTCATGTGGTTTGATGCACCTGAGTCAACATACCACATTTCGTTGCTTTCTTCTGCACTTGTCACAGAATTGTTCATGTGTTGCGCCATAAACAAATGCTCATTTCTATCATCACCCTGTCTACTAGAAGATGCATAATTCCCTTGTTGCACTTTTCCATTCATGATGTCATTCTGCTTTTTATAACAGTCTTTAGCCATATGATCCATTTTACCACAGTAGTAGCTTTCAACATTACTGTTTGCATTTTGGCCTCTTTGCCATCCACCACGACCTCTTTGGCTCCCCCTCCCTCTAGAGTTACCACGTCCTCCTCCATAGGACTAGTTTTCTTGAGTTTGCTGCATATTCTGATTTCTACCACGGCCTCCAAATCGGCCTCCTCTACCTCTGCCTCTACCTCTTCCAGCATTTGAGTAGAAGACAGCTTCTTTTGAAGTTCCTCCTGAAGAAGATGCACCACCATTTCTCTGCTCCTCAGAAATTAGAAGAGCAATCAACTCCTCAAAATCAGGAAATCTTTTACGGATGGAAATGGATGTTCGGAACTATGCATAATCCTTTCCTAGATCATTCAAGGTCACTGAGACTAAATCATCATCTTTCACTGGCGACCCAATGGAAGCAAGTGCATCTACAATCTTCTTCACCTTCATGTGGTAGTCATTGATACTCATACTTTCTCTTTGCACATTGTGCAACTCTTGCTTGAGCTGCATTTTCCTGGCTTGCGTATTTGTGCTATACATTTTTGACAAAGTATCCCATGCCTCCTTTGGCATACTTGCATCCTGAATATGCACAATCATAAAGTCTGAAATGCTGATAGATAGCCAATACATAACTTTCCTAGCTCTCTCATGCCATGCTTTAAATACCTGCATTTGCTGTTGATTGGGAACATTAGGAAGAACTGGTTCTTCTTCATTTCCTGCAACAAATTCCCAATATCCTTTTCCCATAAGGAAATTCGTAATTCTAAACTTCCATGCTTGGAAGTTGTTCTTGTCAAGCTTTTCAGTTACAATCTGTGAAAGAGAATCAGACGCCATTACAGAACACTGCAAAAAAATTTGTCACTGCAAAAAAACACAGCTTCACCCTCACAAGGGCAAATCTGCAAAACTAGCGAAAGTGGTATTTGACCACACAGTCTCTTCCTAGTGACGATTTTGCATAAACAACAACCAAGGATGATTCTGTAACTCCTAATGTCTCTGCACACAAGCATACGATGCAATTTCTGTGGTAACTTTTCACCGACCTGTAGAATAATGGTCGCACAGCATAAAACTGGGCCTTTTCCTGAGTGTGTGTAGAAAAACTTCCGCCTCCAAAACAGGCCCCGAAATGGCCTCAAATCAAATAAACAAGGTCAGCAAGGGCTAAATCCCATCTCCCGCAACATATATTGCCCTCTTGCTAGGGCATCTCAACCTGAGACAATGCACTCTTGCAATTTCCGGCTGTGCTACCTGTGCAGAGATCTGCTCCCAAAACAGAAAATGAAAGCAACACTGCTCCTCTTACCAGAACACCGCGAGCTTGGCTTGCTTTCTTGAGCTCCTTACCACGAACAAGGCTCTGATACCATGTCAAGATTGTGGGAGAGAAGGAAGGAGTCTCACTTGTAGCTTTCTTGCTTGCACAATGGGAGAATACACACAAGGGTGGAGGCTGAAAACAGTTTTCCTCTTCTTAGTTGTGTAAGCCAAAAGAACTCTAGTACATAGAAATAGAAGAACCCTATATATGGGTCTCAAACCAAACTCAACTAACTAAGGTGGCATACTAACTGAGCCACGAACTAGAGTAGATAAGGATAGCTATCATCTAGCTATTATTCATGGGCGGTGTACCAACCGCATCTGCAAAACTGACACGTCGGTGACATAAATGCACAACGGTCACCCTGGCATATCACGAGTGGAGCTCGATATCTCAACATTAGGTATGAGATTGCCTTGGCAGCAACCAAAGGTTGGAGTTTGCAGCAAATGGATGTTAAGAATGCCTTCTTGCATGGTGAATTGCAAGAAGAAGTGTATATGGAGTAGCTAGCAAGTTATGAGGATTTAGAGCATCCCACATATGTGTGCAGGTTAAAGAAGGTGCTCTATGGTCTAAAGCAAGCACCTAGAGCATGGTCTAACAAGATTGGAGAGCATCTTGTCAATATTGGATTTTGTATTTCTGATGTTGATCACTCTTTTTATGTGAGAAAGGGAGATGCGAGTTTGGTCATCATAGTAATCAATGTGGATGACTTGATTATTACAGGTGACAGTGATAATGGGATTGTTGAAGTTAAGGACTTCTTGAAGAAGAAGTTTGAGATGAAAGATTTGGATGAGCTGAGATACTTTCTTGGTATTAAGGTAATCAGATGTGATGATGGTATATGGCTGACCCAAAGGTAGTATGGCTTGGATATGTTATCCAAGTATGGTATGACAGCATGTAAGCCTCTTTTAGTACCATTGGAGCAAAATGTGAAGTTAAGTGCTGATGTTGGGGATGAGATAGAAGACCCTACTATGTTCAGGAGGATAGTAGGGAGTTTGATTTACATGACTATCACAAGGCCAGACTTGAGCTATGATGTTGGCCTTGTTAGTCAGTTTATGAAGATGCCTAGAAAGCCTCATTTGGATGTAGTTAGACATATATTGAGAAGTCCACTTTACATTATGGAAATTTTTATGAGACAGGTAAGGACCTATAGGTTTTTGGATACACAAATGCAAATTTGGCTGGTAGCATGTCAGATAGAAGATCTACAAGTGGATTCATGTTTTCCCTCGGTAGTGCAGTAGTTACATGGAGCAGCAAAAAGCAACCTACAATTGCTTTATCAAGGACAGAGGCTGAGTATAGAGGTGCTGCTATGGCACCATATGAGGTGGTATGGCTGCAAAAGTAATTAGGTAATTTGGACATGCAGGGAGATGGTCTAGTTGTCATTCATTGTGATAACATGAGTAGCATACAGCTAGCTAGGAATCCGCTGTTCCATGCTAGGACAAAACACATTGAGGTGCACTACCACTTTGTGAGAGAGAAGGTACTTGCAAGAGAGATTGACTTGGTATATGTCAACACACAGGATCAAATAGCAGACATTTTCACAAAGGCATTGGGTGTAGAGAAGCTCTAAAAGTTCCGAAGCTTACTTGGAGTTGCAGAGATAGAATTGAGCTTGAGGGGGAGTGTTGAGATGGCAAGCTCAACACATGCGGAGTGCTAGATGAGTTCGCACATCTACACTTAGCACATTGGTAGTCATTATGATACTCACATTGCCACTGACTTATCACTTATTATATTTAGTTTGTTACACCTACCTACCGCTGGCAAACATATAGCGCCAGTCGATTAGTGTAGTCGATTATGCACTATTTGACTTAGTAGGCCACTTTCCTTTATGTTGTATCTTATCTATACTTTGTGTACATTGTATAGTGTGTGGAAGAAGAAGAAAAAACAAGCAAGAAAATATTTTGGCCTCCATCTCTCTTCTTGTGTTCTTAAGTAAGCATACTCTTGCGTATACAATGTGTGTTTGGTGCAGCAATTCAAGCAAGTCCCCCCACCACGCGATTCATGACAATGTGGACTACCCATATCTCTAGCAAAAATATCATCAGGGGAAGCTTATCTGGTGGAGCAAGGGATACAAAGTGGTTGAGCAGAAAGACATTACCTTTGCGTGGGAGATCAAAGTTTTATGCCATCACCGTTTGTAGATTTTGATAAGCATCCCTGTTGAGTTTAATGAAGAAGGTGGGATGGAGCCGTTAGTTCATCCTCTCAATATGTTAAATTGTGACTATCATAATTATGAATAGGGGAGTTCTTGATGGGCTGGCTGTGTAAACCCATTATGGACGTACACGTCATACTTTGATGGAGCGTCCTAGGGGCCTAATAAAAAAGGGAGTGTTAAAGTAGTTATCCGAGATTCCTGACGTCGGATTGCAATGAAATTATCTATTTATCTCAGGGTAGGATTCACTAACAACATGGTAGAATATAAAGCATTGATTATGGGACTGAATATTGCCAAGAAAGGTGGTATTCGATGGTTGTTGGTAAAGGGGGATTCTCATGTGATCTCAAATCAACTCAATGGGACATATACAGTCCGGAATCCCATCCTTCGTATGTATCATCGAATTGCTATAACCCTACTTGATGAATTTGAGAGCGTATCTCTTTAGCTCATTCCACGTTATTGGAATCAGTTTGCAGATTTCTTAGCTAATTTTTCTTATGAAGAGGACCTCTTCTTCAACTGTGGTCCTAGTCTGGATGTCTCTCTTGATAATGAGAAGGGACCTAGTCGCTTGTGGGGAATGTTATCAAACCACGCGTTATATGGTAGGCGATGGTTGATATGGGTAATGTGAAGAGTGGCCGAGACCCATCTACCACTATTGTCATCGACCCATCTACCACTATGGTTGATAGTAATGCGAAGAGTGGCCGAGACCCATCTACCACTATTGTCATGGACCCATAGGTTGATCAGTCGATATATTATCCGTACACCTCTTGCTATATATGTAGGAGGTATGGGTCACAACTTGATGCATTTAGTTTAGGGCAAAGGGCCCTATTTTTTCCCTTGGAATGGAGCATATTTTTGTATATCTGCCTTCTTCTAAGGAGGGATCTATATGAGCTGGTTTGCTTGATTTCTTTAGGCCAAGAGTGCCAGTTGTTTTAAGGTTTTAAAGATCTATTTCCTTAGGCCAAGAGGGCCAGTTAGTTTTGTCATGTCATGTTTGATTTCTTTAGGCCAAGAGAGCCAGCTAGTTTGCAGTGAAATGTGCTATTTCTTTAGGCCAAGAGGGCCCCATGTCTGTTTGGTGCAGGTACAAATAATGGGTTTTTTGTTGTAGTGATTGCATCATATAGGTTAACGAAGTTGCTGGAGTGAGCCTTTGTTGTGAAGGAGCTTTTTGTGGCCATTCCAGGTGGTTTTGTCCCCTTTTCGAGTCTTTTTCCTTAAGTAATTAATGATATATGTGCATGTAAGGGTTACTTTCTTTTGTTTATTGGGGACCGGCACTCGAGGCATGAAGTCCCAGGTTTATGCTCAGTATGTTTGGGGGAGGTTTGAGTAGGCATTGCCTCCTGCAAAGGCATTGGCAAGCATTGAAAGACATGTTTTAGAAGGCAATTCTAGTGACCCTATTCTACTAACTTGCTAGGCGGCCGTTCTAGGAGTTCCTATTAGTTGTGAGGTAGCTAGAGAAGCCTACTAAAATAATGATGGAAAGAGGCAAAACCCTAAATATCTGAAAGACAATATGTGAATATACAAAGCTATGTAAAAAGAGATTCTTACCCCTATAAAAATAGAAAACAAAAGAAAGAAAAATCATTGAGCTATTGTTTATCGCCTTGCGAGGGCTTGGTAGGTTCCTGAGGACGAGACAAGACCCGGGGCTGATGCCCTATCTTCCGAGGGGTGGCATTTAGCTGAACAACAAGGAATACAAGAAGGTTGGAGCGAAAATAAAAGTGAGTGTTAGGAAAGGATTTAGTGTTTCCTTGTGAGGGCTTGGTAGGTTCTTGGGTTTCGAGACAAGACCTGAGGAGGCCGATGCCCTGTTCTCCTTGGGTCACTATGCTCAACTCCCTCCTTTTTACACACCTGAGTATGGAAAATAAGAGGCAAAAAGAGTAATGTGCTACAAGAAACTATTTCTCGATCAGGCTATAGGAGTTCTCACCTAGTAGGAGCTCCTAGTTGAGTTATCCTTAGTTAGGTAGGTAGTTCAGACCACAACTTAGGATGACCTCTTTGATAGTTCTTTTTAGCTAGGGTGTGTTGGAGTAGTTAGTTAGCAACTAGCTCGGGTTTTCTGCTAGATTATGCTAGGCCTACTTCTCATGGAATCATGCCTTGGTTTTGTCAAGGGGTAGGGTGAGAGCTGTGATGTGCTTTGATGTGTATCTATTTTGTATCAGCTTGATGCTCTTTGTGGTTGTGTTTATGTGCAAATCTGTTCGTTGGATTTGACAAGCTAAGTTGCCCTATCCTGTGGTCGCCAATGACAAATGATTTTTTATGTCGAGAAGTGATTAAAAACATCCAAAAATTCTGAATTTCAGGGGAAAAATAGACTTCGTCGAAGGTGGAGGTAGCAATCAGTACGATTTTAAGCGGCAATGCCCGAAAGTGCTTAAAAGACCCACTAGACGATAGTTGGTGAATTTTGATAAATTTTTGGTGTGTCAAATGAGACCGTGGGAGATGCCCAGTAGTTGGGACCTCAAGATGGATGCCCACAAGTTTTCAAACTTTGAAACGGACACTGAACGAGGAAATGGGAGCGCTTGGGAGGCCAAGGCCAAAATGGCAAGTGCGAATAGGATTTAAAGGCCCAAATGACATGACTTTTGGGCACCCCTTTAAAAAAACGAATTTGAGGGGGAGAGCGGCCTTTTTTTCGGCATGCAAAGATGATGGCGCCATGATTTTATGAAGAGAATGGGCTATGGGGACTGAAAGCAACCCCCCCAACTGATTGGATGCCTTACCTACACTCAATCTTCACTTCCAATCACCGGTATCCACTCCTCCATTGGCTGCTTGGTTGTGGAGATTAGAATTCAGTATTTCTCTCTCCTACATAGAGGCACTTCATGTGGCAAGAATCAAGAAGAGAATCGGGTGATGGATGCTTGTCCGGGAGACACCGAATTGTTCCAAGAGGTTGGGGAGGCTGAAGGCTAAAGTTCTATGTTGAAATCCATGGGGCTGATGGGTTGATAATAGTCCCAATTAAATATTCAAGAAACTTGAAACACGCAAAAAGGCGGTATGCTCTATTTTATGAAAGAATTTTGCTTGTTTTTTATCGTTCATGGTCTAAATGGTGTGCGCATGGGCTGAAATTTTATTTCAATGTTCCTTGAATTATGTTTGAGGGCTGCAATCAATGTATTGTAAAACCTGTATTTACAAGAATTATAAATTTTCAAAACCCGAAAAAGATACTAATTTTGATGAAAATTGATACTTTTTTAAAATTTTGAGTAGGAAAAAATGAGTGGACATGGGATAAAATAAGGAAAAATACTGAGTTTCAGTTCCAATGATCAATCATTAGAAAAAAACCAAAAAATGACTATTTTCTATTAAAAATAAAATTTAAAAATATAAAAAACAGAAAAAAATGGATTTCTTACGTTCAAAAAAATGGAAAAATAAGATCTATGTATGTGAATGTCTAACAGGGCTAAAGCATGAGGTTAAACCTCAGTTTGGCCTTGTCCTTTAAGTTAAAGTGTGTATTTATTACTTTTACATACAAAAAATGACATTAAAAACCCTCTACATCTATGCATCGCAGCAAAATTTAAACGATGAGGGGGAGGATGATGTTATATCATAGTTTAAAAGCTGAAAGAATAAAAAATTATGATTGTTCTCTTTACGCATAGCATTTAGGATGGTGTTTATTTGAAAATAATGGATCTATCAGCACGAGGTTAGCCTCGGTGCTAGGTCCGGCAACGAAGCATTGTATATTAGTGAAAATTCATTAAAAGGGTTGTTTTTGCATGACACATAGGATGATTTTAAACCATAATTGTTTGTGTACAAAATAAGGCATCCACCATTGCATGAATCATATAGACATGGTATCTATTCCTGGCATGCATAGCAATTGGTTAAAGTACAAATGACCCACGAACGTTGGAGAGAGTAAGGCACCCAAGCTATAGGTCTAGATGGTCGGTCCAAGGGGATAAGTAAGTGACGACTAGTACATTCCTGGAATGATATAATATTGGTATCAAGAGTGGAGTCTGTTTTGTATGTGTTATATGTATTAGCGATGCATCGAGGGGCCAATTTCCAAGGTGTAGGAGGGTTGCAGTGGGGCCGCGGCAATCAGTCGAGGGGTGCCTCCTATGTTGTTCTACGTGGTGAATTGCACCAAAATGTATAGGGTTGTAGTGGGGCCGTGGCAGTTTGAGAAGGTTAAGGGTTGGACTATAAACATGATACAAACACAAAATGTATGTATGATGGCAAGGCAAGGCAATGTGACTTGTAGACGCTCCTAACCGCGAGGCCGTGGGGTTGTCTTGTGCATGTCAGAGGTCTGGCTAGTGCTATAGCCAGTGCCAGTCCATTTTAGGTTCCATCAACTTTATGTTGGAGCAACGCATCTTGGGGCCAATCCTTGAGGTGTAGGAGAGTCGTGGTGGAGTCGTGACAGTCAACTGAGAGGTGCTTCCCTATGTTTGTGCTACGAGGTACTATGCCTATATGTTATGGGATCTCCCTTTGAGGAGAAGGAAGATAAGAATTAGACTATGACCTAATACAAACACATAATCAACATTAGCATTTAGTGTAGAGTGAATCTTAGATACTCCTAGCCTATGAGGTCGTGTGGTGGGGTTGTCTGTTGTGTGCATGAGGTCCGACTAGTGCCATAGCCAATGCTCACCTATTTTAGGTCCCATCAAAAGGTGTGTAAAAAAGGGTTCTAACCCCTCAATTAGAAAAGAAAAATGAAGAAGTTTTTGACAAGTAGTTGATTATCGCCTTGCGGATGCCTAGTAAGTTCCTGGGGACGAGTCTGACCTGGGGATGATGCCTTGTCTTCTTAGGGGTAGAAGATAGTTAAAAGAAAAGGAATAAGGAAGGTTGGAGCAAAAATAAAAGTGAGTGAAATAGAAAAGGATTCTTGGATATCGAATCAGGACCGGCTGATGTTGTGTTCTCCTTGGGTCACTTTATGCTCAGCTCCCTCCTTTTTACACGCATGAGTATGAAAACCTGGGGAGGAAAAAGTGTTACAAGAAAACTATGATGACCAGGCTATAGGAGGCCTCGTCTAGTAGGAGGTCCTGGTCCCATTGTCCTAAGTTAAGTAGGTAGTTCAGACAACCACTAGGATGACCTCTTTGATAGGCTTTTAAGTCATTCCATGTTAAAGTAGTTGGTTAGCACCTTGCTCTAGATTTCTATCAGATTATATTGGGCCTATCCCTTGTGGATTCTCATGCCTTGATTTTGTTAGGGGGTAGGGTAAGAGCTATTCTTGTGCTTTGTTGAGTATCTTTTTGTGGTACCTTTATGCTTTCTTTTGGTTGTTGTTTATGTAGATTAATTCGTGGAATTCAATAGGATAAGTCACCCTATCCCGTGGTCACCAATGAGAGTGGATTTTAAAGACCCTTTTTGAAGTGAAAAAGAGCACGGGAGGCCGAAAAAGACCAAAATTTGATGCAAAATAAAACTATTGTGAATCAATGAGTTGGAGTTTTTCTAGATGGAGTTTGATTCCATGAACCCAATGCAAGTCTCAGTTCATTGATCGAAGGTCGTTGACTCCCCATTTAATCCCCACAAGGTTTCATGTTATGAAGCAGCTACATGATTCGAAAGCCAGAAAGTGCACAACGGGCCCCAAGTATATAGATTTTGATAAGTTTGTTTGCAGGTTGAAGAAAGCATTGTATGGCTTGAAGCAAGCACCTAGAGCATGGTTTGACAAGATAGGACAATATCTTGTCATTATTGGCTTTCAGATTTCCAAGGCAGAATTCTCACTTTATGTGAGGAAAACAGAGAAAGGTATTATGCTGCTTGTCATTTATGTTGATGATTTGATTATGACAGGTGACAGTGATGAAGATATCCTTCATGTGAAAATGCTATTGAAGCAGAAGTTTGAGATGAAGGATTTGGGAGAGCTGCGTTATTTCTTGGGCATTGAGGTGATTAGATCACCAAGTGGGATACAGCTCTTGCAGAGGCAGTACGGATTGGACATGCTGTCCAAATATGGGATGACAGGCTGTAAGCCTATTTTAGTTCCTTTGGAGCAGAATGTGAAGCTAAGCGCAGATGCAGGTGAGCTTCTGGAAGACCCTACTATGTACAGACGCGTAGTAGGAAGTTTGATTTATATGACTATTACCAGGCTAGATTTGAGCTATGCTGTTGGATTGGTAAGTTAGTTTATGCAGGCTCCAAGGAAACCGCATTTGGATGCGGCTAGATGCATACTCAAGTATGTGAAGTCCACATTGCAGTATGGACTACTTTATGAGACTGGGGTTCAGATACAGTTGCATGGATACACTGATGCTGATTGGGCTGGTAGTATTTCTGATAGACGATCTACCAGTGGATATGTGTTCTCTTTTGGGAGTGCTGCAGTCACTTAGAGTAGCAAGAAACAGCCTACAGTTGCCTTGTCAAGCACAGAGGCTGAGTACAGGGGCGTAGCAATGGCTACATGTGAGGTAGCTTGGTTGCATAAGCTACTGTATGATATGCATCAGCCTACAGATGGGCCAGTTGTCATTTATTATGACAACATGAGTAGTATACACTTGGCAAATAACCCAGTCTATCATGCTAGAACAAAGCACATTGAGGTGCATTATCACTATGTGCGGGATAGGGTTATACTAGGTCTTATTGATCTAGTTTATGTCAGCACAGAGGATCACGTAGCTGACATATTCACGAAGGCATTGGGCGCACAGAAGCTGCGCAAGTTTAGAGACCTGCTTGGTGTGCAGGAATTGGGATTGAGCTCGAGGGGGAGTGTTGAGATATCGAGCTCCACTCGTGATATGCCAGGGTGACCGTTGTGCATTTATGTCACCGACGTGTCAGTTGCAGATGCGGTTGGTACACCGCCCATGAATAATAGCTACATGATAGCTATCTTTATCTACTCTAGTTCGTGGCTCAGTTAGTATGCCACCTTAGTTAGTTGAGTTTGGTTTGAGACCCATATATAGGGTTCTTCTATTTCTTTGTACTAGAGTTCTTTTGGCTTACACAACTAAGAAGAGGAAAACTGTTTTCAGCCTCCACCCTTGTGTGTATTCCCCCATTGTGCAAGAAAGAAAGCTACAAGTGAGACTCCTTCCTTCTCTCCCACAATCTTGACAAAGAGCCCCCCAAAGGGAAGTGCCTCCAATAAGCTGTGCCCCCAAAGGATGAGCCCCTTTAGGCTAAGCCCTCCAAGGATGAGCCCCTTTAGGCCAAGTCCCCTAAATTCGAGCCCCTGTAGACCAAGTCCCTCTAGGATGAGCCTCTCCAAGATTGATCCCCTCAAGGAAGAGCCTCTCTAGGCCAAGCCCCTCAAGGATGAGCCCCTTCAATCCAAGCCCCATTGCCCACAATAATTCTCGATGAGTATGGCACACCAACTTGTAAGAGGTCCCTTCTCTCCCTTGCATTCTTGTGCTTTTACCTATACCACATCTCCTTGATATCCATTGGTTCTGATGGAGGATGAGATCACCCCACAATAATGATCTCAATCTCATCCTCAATGAGTGCACGTGGTGATGGAGGAGGAATGGTCCCTACCTAGGTAGGTGCACTCATGAGAGGAAAGAAGCATGATGTGGAGCTAGACGACATTGACATTGGAGTGCTAGCTTGCCCTAATGATGCTAACTCCATCCTTCTTGCCCTCCAATAGTAAGTTTTGACTATTTGTTTTATGGGCATCTCAATTCTTGATCTTTTTGGTATGTTACCTTAATAATCTTTTTTCATGCCCCTTGCTTTTTATAGCTATGTAATATCATTGTTGCTGTGATTAAAGATCCAAATTTTTATATATCATCTTGACCTCCTATTTTTGAGTCCTCTACAAGACAATGATGTCTCATGGACGGATGCTTTGAAGCAATGGATTTACATGTCAACCAATGATGTACAAGTTATTTTCATTTTGAACCATTAGCAGTAAGTACTTGATTAAATAGCATTGCTTATTTGTGTATACCTAGTTCTTTAATCTTTGTTTTGGTGATTTATCTTGTTTGATAATTGAATAGGTCTCATTGGAGTCCAAGATTGTACAAAAATTTGTTATTTTACAAATACTGATGGTAGGGGCTACTATGAAAGAGCCCAACAATAAGTATCTATGTCTCTCCTTTGAGATGTAGCTACTGCTCTATTGGGACCTAAAATGGGCCCGACACTAGCTCTCTAGTCGGGCCTCTATTTTGTGGGCCTACTGCATGGATTACAAGACGACTATAGGATAGACCCCCTTTAGGTTGACCTATGGTACGAAGGTGATTCTACCCTTGGAGTTCTTCGTACCTAGCCTCAAAATAGCCCTTTAAGAGAGATGGCATGGGAAAGGGGCATGGACGGAACACTTAATTGAGCTCAAATACTTATCGAAAACCCAGCTTCTAGCCACCCATGTGCAAACATGTGAGAAGGCAAGACACAAACGTTGGTTTGACAAGCATGTCCTTTGACTGAGTGTATAGCAACACTAAGTCACCCTGTTCATTGCATGAGTATCCAATGCTAGCACCCCTTGTCCACACATGAGTAGCCACTATCACTGAGATGGACGATGAGGATGAGGAAGCTATAGAATTATCTTACCTAATCATAACGGTCACTACCAAGCACACATGCACCATCAATGCATTGATCAATGAGGGAGCTGATTTTAATGTCTTAACCCATGAACATTGGACCAAAATTGGTAAAAACCATATTTGCAACCCACTAATGCTAAGCTCAGCCCTTATGGAGGCCGACCCTACACATTTTTGGAAAAGTGCCACATTGCGATTTCTATTGAGTTTGAAATGATGATCTTCTATGTGTTTCCCAACACTCAAGATGCAGGCATAGAATCACTGCAACATATCCACCTAGCCATAGGCAACATCGGAATAGTTACATCTTTCAGCAAGGGTGACATGACTCCTTCCAAGTGTGCAAAGCCACTGGTAGAGAACCCCATCATCAAGTCTAAGGAGGGGGGTCATGATTCGTTCACAACCCACCAAACCTCAATGCCAGCAAACCCCTAAACCCAATGCTGAAGCCCATGAACCCAAGCTCAAATGGGTACCTAAACATCAAGGACTGCCACATCTAGAACCAAAAACCCACTGTCGCGCAAGGCTAATGATCCACACTCGAAGCCTAGGAGGCCAAGACGAAACTATAAAAAACGATGCACGGTCAGCAAGCCACGATGGGTCCCTAAGACGTTATTGCAAGCGCAAGGCTACTATGCAAGTAACACCTCGATTTGGCTACCTAAAGCAAACAAACCAAAGGCTCTACTCAAACACCACCCTCAAACTTGACCACACAAAACATTAAGCCAGAGACACCTGTGCCATAAGAGAATCGGGCCGTTACATCCATAGAACCTCCAAAACCTAGATAAGCGAGGTCCAAACCAATCTATCGCCCAAAACCGTAGCCTGCTACTAACAATCTGCCCAAAACTAGCACCCATGGTGCCCCTTAGATCTTAGAAACATCTAGTAGTGTGACACTTGTAGCTACAGCCAAACCCATCAAACTTGAGGGCAAGCTATACTCTCAGGCATAAACCAAACAGCAATCAGTAGCTACTGAACTCTCTATTATTGTCAAAGCTTGACCACCTGCTAGCCTTAAACCCTCTTATAAGCAGTGATCAATTCTAACCTTGACTGTGGATCTAGCTGAAAATATGGGGAATGACTTGGTTGCTTGCCTAAGACGCTTGGATGCTACCTTCATGAGACTGGCTAAAAGCTAGGATCGACTAGACCTAGGTCTCTTGGAAGAGTTTGTAGCAATGGAAGTACGCATGCTCCCTTGTTCCTAGGAAGAGTCAGAATTCATATTTGTAAAGGCTTTCGAAGCAACCAAGGAGTTAATTGCAACTAAGATATCCAAAGAACAGGCAACCACAGAGCATCTCATTAAGTCGTATAACAAAACTACAATCATGGCCACAAACCAAGAAATCGTGCGATTGCAACAACTTGCCAACAACAAATCCTCCTTCTTGCAAAAATGGTACACTCTTTGATTGCAATGGGAACTAGAAAGATGTTAAATCATGTTAGAAGAGAGAGAGAGATAGTGTAGAGGAACGAAGAGCTCAGTCATGCTCTCTATCTTCCATTCATTATTCCATTCTACTCTCCATTTACTAAAGAGTGAGTTATACACTAGGTTTAGCTAACCAAGAACTCTGGTTAGGTCACACCAACTAACCCAATTTATTGAATGTCTAACACATGTACAGCTGGACATAGCTAAGACTATCGATCACATATAAGAGCTTGAAGTCTCAACACTCCCCCTCAAGCTCAAGACATCCTCTGCACACCAAGTAGCTGTCAAAAAACACTAAATTTATATTTACCCAAAGACTTGGTAAAGATATGTGCTACATGTTCATCAGGCTTCAGGTGCATACAATCTACTTTCCCTGCAAGAACCATCTCTCTGATAAAGTGGTAGTGTACCTCAATGTGTTTAGTCCTAGCATGGTACACTAGATTTTTTGCTAGTAGTACACTACTAAGATTGTTGCATAACAAGGTCACTAGAGCATCCACATGTATGTCCAAATCATCCATAAGCTTGAACAACCATGCAATCTCACAGGCTGCCCATGCAGCACCCCTGTACTCTGCTCTCAGTACTAGACAATGCAACTATAGGTTGCTTCTTGCTGCTCTAGCTTATCATTCCGCTTCCAAAACCAAAAGCATAACCACTCGTAGATCTATGATCATATGACATCCTGCCCAATCTACATCTGTGTATCCAACTAGTGTCAAGGGCTTATCTTTCACATAGAACAACCCATAATCTATAGTGGACTTCATATCTCATAATTTGCCTAACAACATCCAAATGTGGCTTTCTGGGCTTTTTCATGAACTAACTTATGAGCCCAACTGCATGTACATAGTCACATCATCAATTTCAGCTCCAGTGTTAATGTCCAACTTGACATTCTAATCAAGAGGTGTATCCGGTGGTTTACATTCAACTATGCCATATTTCTTTAGCATTTCCATGGCATAATTTTTTTCATAAGCCATAAACCATTTTTAGTCTTGATCGCCTCAATACCCAAGAAATACTTCAGTTCACCTAAGTCTTTCATGTCAAATTCAGATTTCAGGATATGCATAACAGGTTGTATCCCCAAATCATCATCGCCTGTGATTTTCAAGTCATCAACATAGATGCCGAGCACTATAAATAGACTCTGATAAGCCCTGCTAACAATAAATCTAAAACTCTGCAAGTAACTACTGATCCTTGCATACCAGGCTCTTGGAGCCTACTTCAGCCCATACAACACTTTTTTCAACTTACATACATAATGCTGAAAATCAGGGTGTATGTACCCTTCATGCTGATCCATATAAACATCCTCTTTCAAGTCACCATTGAGGAAATCATTTTTCACGTCCATCTACTGCAATTTCTAGCCTTTAGCAGTAGCCAATGTGATCATTATTTGTATACTTGCCATCTTGGCAACATGGATGAATGTTTCCTCATAGTCTAACCCATACTGCTGAGCATATCCTTTAGTGACCAGCCTGGCATTGTACCTGGCTTTGTACCTCTCTACACTGCCATCCAACTTGCATTTAATCTTGTGGACCCATTTTTAGCCAATTGTCTTCTTTCCTTCTAGCAATAGCACAAGATCCATCACTGCTTCAGCAAATGTAGCAGACTCTTTGACCTCTGTCACTTTTTCATATAAGAAAAATGCTTTGCAGAAAAACCACTGTAAGTCAACCTATCCACAAGGTACATGACTCTCGGTGATCGTCTAAGCTAGGGTGCACTACTAGATTCCCCTCTCTCATGAGGTGAAATCTACTTGTTCTGCCTAGTCACAGGTGTATACACTATTGGAATACCATGCTCACTGTCTAAACTGTCAGCAGAGTCATAACCTGAAGTCATCATGCCAGGTGTCATCACACTAGACATATCATCAATGAATTTTTATTTTCTTTTGATGTCCACCACATCATATCTCCCCCTCACTGACATAGTGGTATGGATGGTGAGCTAGAGCTTCGCAATATCCCTATCCATGGAGAAACCGTCCTACCACTAGGACCTATTAAAGCAGTACTCTACTACAAATCAACTATAGAAACATGTCTAGAAGGCATATCCAATGGCGTTGCGTCTAGTGATGCATACCAAGATGCCATCTCATCAAAGATAACATCTCTGCTCACTAATGTATCTCGAGTAGAGGGATCATAAATGCCTTCATCTCTTGTGAATATCCAATAAAGACACACTTATGTGCTTTCAGATCCAGCTTTTTCCCTTTCTCATCAGGTATGTGCACATAAGAAAGATAACCAAATACTTTCATGTGACTGACATCAGGCTTGTAGCCATTCAACTTCTCAAATGGAGTCATTTCATGAATACTTGCAATGGGAGTCCTGTTCAAGATATACATGGTTGTCATAACAACCTCAGCCCAATAATAGAGTGGCATACTCTTCTCATTCATCATTGCACGAGAAACTTCCATCAATGCCCTATTCTTTCGTTCAACTACCCCAATCTGTTGTGGAGTGTAGCTACATGTAAGCTGCCTATGTATGCCATTTTCAGCCCAAACTCATTTGACACATACTCCCCACCACTGTCAGATCTCAAGCAAGAGATGTAACAATCAAATTCCTTTTCAATCTACTTTTTAAACTGTTGAAAAACAATAAACACCTCATCCTTTGTTTTCAAGTATATAAATCCAAGTATCGCGACCTGAAGTCATCAATGAATGTCACATAGTACTTAGAGCTCCCATAGATGCATTATGGGTTGGCCGCCACACATTAGAGTGCTTTTCACATGACAGAGATGTAAGTAGAAATATCCTTGATGTTAAGCATACAGATATTTGGGGGCCTACACAAAATGTATCTCTTGGAGGCAATTCATACTTTGTCACATTCATTGATGATTGTTCTAGAAAGCTGTTGGTATATTTAAAGAAGGAATAGAGTAAAGCGTTTGAGCACTTTAGAACTTTCAAGGCTGCAGTTGAAAGAGAAGCATGCTTGAAAGTAAAGTGCTTGAGGTCAGATGGAGGGGGAGAGTACCTCTCGAATGAGTTCAGTGATTTTCTGAGATCTCATGGGATAAAGAGATAGCTCACATGTAGGTATACCCCACAGAAAAATGGGTTTGCAGAAAGGAAAAACAGGCATATTGCAGAAGTTGCACGTGCCTTGATGGCTGAAAAGAATATGCCTAAGCATTTCTGGTCTGAGGCTGTTCATACTGCTATTTATATTATGAACAAAACTCCCATAGCTGCAGTTCATGGTATGAACCCCGAAGAATGTTTTATAGGTAAGAAGTTTGATGTCCTCACACTTGAAAGTGTTTGGCTATATTGCATATGTTCATGTGCCAGATGAGTTGCAGAAGAAACTGGATCCAAAGGCTGAAAAGTGTGTCTTTATTGGATACTCTTTAGAGCAAAAAGAGTATCGTTGTTATAACCATGTCACATGTAAGTTCAGAGTGAGCAGGGATGTCATCTTTGATGAAATGAGCAGTTGGTATGCATCTAGTGGTGATGCATTGGATGATGATGATGATCATGACACTCATGTGCAGGCTAAAAAGCAAGAATCACGGACTCTTAGTCGACCAAAGACATCATCTGGTAGTCCTTGGTCTGGGAGACTAAGGAGTAGCTCTACATCTTCAGGTGCATCTAGTAGCACTACATGTAAAGACAAAGGAAATAATAAAGTGTCAGATGGCATTGATGCAGTTCTTGATAGAGACTCCAGTGGCTCAGAGAGCTTAGATTATGAGCTTGGAATTCCTTCAGTGAGGACTCCAGGTGTACAGAGAGCACGCGTCAATGCAAAGACTCCATTGAGTGATCCAGTGGTACATAGGTTTAGCAGGGTGAGATACCATGCTAACATATTTGGTTTTGAAGGTTATGCAACTCACCATTATGGTTATATGGTGAAAGACTTGAGATCTAGTATCATTGCCAAAGGGCAAGAAAGCTATTGGATGTAAGTGGGTTTATAAGATTAAGCACAATGCAGATGGTTCTATTAGTAGGTATAAAGCTAGGCTGGTTGCAAAAGGCTATGCCTAGACATATGGCATAGATTATGAAGAAACCTTTAGTCCAGTTGCTAGGATGGCTACTGTCAGATGTGTGATTACTTTGGTAGTAGTCAAAGGTTGGAGATTGCAGCAAATGGATGTGAAGAATGCCTTCTTGCATGGTAATTTGCAGGAAGAAGTGTATATGGATCAGCCAACAGGTTATGAAGATTTAGAGCATCCCACGTATGTGTGCAGGTTGAAGAAGGCGCTCTATGAGCTCAAGCAAGCACCTAGAGCATGGTCTGACAAGATCAGAGAGTATCTTGTCAATATTGGCTTTTATGTTTTTGATGTTGATCACTCACTTTATGTGAGAAAGGGAGATGCATGTTTGGTCATCATAGTCATCTATGTGGATGACTTGATTATTACAAGTGATAGTGATAGTGGGATTGCTGAAGTCAAGGAATTTTTGAAGAAGAAGTTTGAGATGAAGGATTTAGGTGAGCTAAGGTACTTCCTTGGCATTGAGGTGATCAGATGTGATGATGGTATATGGCTATCCCAAAGACAGTATGGCTTGGATATGTTGTCCAAGTATGGTATGACAGCATGCAAACCACTTTCAGTCCTGTTGGAGTAGAATGTAAAGTTGAGTGCTGATGTTGGGGATGAGATAGAAGACCCTACTATGTTCAGAAGGATAGTGGGGAGTTTGATCTACATGACCTTTACAAGGCTAGACTTGAGCTACGTTGTTGGTCTTGTGAGTCGGTTTATGCAAGTACCTAGAAAGCCACATTTGGCTGCAATCTGACGCATATTGAGATATGTGAAGTCCACACTACGTTATGGACTTTTCTATGAGGCAGGTATAGATGTATAGGTGTTTGGATACACAGATGCAGATTGGGTTGGTAGTATGTCTGATAGAAGATCTACTAGTGGATACATGTTCTCTCTTGGTAGTGTAGCAGTTACTTGGAGCAGCAAAAAGCAATCTACAGTTGCTTTGTCGAGTACAGAGGCTAAGTATAGAGGTGTTGTTGTTGCAGCATGTGAGGTAGTATGGCTGCAAAAGTTATTGGCTGATTTAGTTGTGCAGGTGGAAGGTCCAGTTGTCATTTATTATGACAACATGAGCAGTATAGAGTTGGCTAGGAACCCTGTGTTTTATGCTAGGACAAAACATATTGAGATACACTACCATTTTGTGACAGAGAATGTACTAGCAGCAGGTGAGATTTGTCTTGGTGTATGTCAGCACACAAGATCAGATAGCTGACATCTTCACGAAGGTGCTGGATACAGAGAAGCTTCAAAAGTTTCGAAGCTTACTTGGAGTTGTAGAGATGCAGTTGAGCTTGAGGGGGAATGTTGAGATGACAAGCTCAACACATGCGGACATTGATGATGGACCGCTTGATTAGATGGGTCCACATGTCTACACTTAGCACGTCGATGGTCATAATGACTCTCACATAGCCACGCCAGTCGACTAGTGTAGTTGGTTATGCATTGTTTAACTTAGTAGGCCACTTTCCTTTATGTTGTATCTTATCTATAATTTGTGTACATTGTAAAGTGTGTGAAAGAAGAAGAAGAAACTAGCAAGAAAAAGTTTTTGGCCTCCATCTCTCTTCTTGTCTCTTGAGTGAGCTTCTCCTTGTGCATTCTATGTGTGTTCGGCGCAGCATCTTGAGCAAGTCCCCCCACCACACGATTCTTGACAGATAGAGCCAAAGACAATCAACAGATGCAGTAATAGAGACAATCATAGAGACAGGCATAGATATAGAGAGAGAGCAGATGTAGAACAAAGACAGAGCAGAAATAGAGACAGAAACAGAAGCAAATGCAGAGGCAGAAGATCTGTTCTTCTCCACAGAGTCTCTACAGAAGTAGAGACAGAGCCTCCAAAGGAAGAGGATGAAAATGACGAGGAAGAAAACGAAGCAGGTTATGAGAGTGTCGATGTAGAATTTCCTCTAATAACGAATGATTTTGTTGACATCCCCATAGAGACCTCAGAGGCCGAAGATCTTAGGGTGCTATATGGAATGACCATGGTTCCATTTGGGTTGATCAATGGACCACAAAGTATGCAGAATATGTATAAGCAATGGATTAAAAGCATAAAAATTAAGTTTACTAGTGGCTCCTGTCGTTCTTACTGTTCAGTCCATAGAAAAGATGATGATGATGCCCCTTGTCAACAGAAGCCAAAGCCCTCAAAGCCACAGCCTCTAAAAGGTCCGTGCTATGTGACATTCCTAGACGCATCCTCTGAAGATGAATACCTAAGTCCAGAAGAAATTACCACTCACACAAAAGCAAACAAAGCTCTAATACCCTTCTAGCAACCTCAACAGACAAATGAGTCATCTGTTCAGAAGGAGGACACTGGTTCTAGTGGAACATCAGATGATGACACTACTCCCTTGAAAGAGTCAGACCTCTATCTAGAAGCAATCCGTGGGACATTCATTCGTGAAGTGGAAGGTGAAAGACAAGTAACATTCTTGGATATTGACGGTACTGAACGTCACCTGAAAGTGGGTCTCAATCTTCCAAAAAAGAAGAACTAGTGGTCCTGCAAGACCTACTCAAGGAGAACTTAGATGTGTTTGCTTGGTCATATAAAGATCTAAAGGGGATTGATCCCACAGTATGCCAACATCACATTGACCTACAGCCTGATGCCAAACTTGTAAGGCAAAGACAAAGGCGTATGAATCCTAGTTATTCTGCTCTAGTGAAGGTTGAATTATTAAAACTTCTTGAAGCCGAGTTCATTTATCCTGTGGCTAACAGTGAATGGGTTTCACCCATTGTGGTAGTACCTAAGAAGAACAGAAAACTTCGAATATGTGTCGACTTTCGAAAGCTCAATTCGAAGACAAAGAAGGATCATTTCCCTATCCCTTTTATAGACCAACTGTTAGACACAGTGGGAGGTCATGAGCTGTATTCTCTCTTGGATGGATTTAGCAGATATAGCCAAGTCCAAATTGCAGAAGAGGACCAATCCAAAACAACCTTTACCACAGAATGGGGGACCTATGCCTATAGAGTGATGCCATTTGGGGAACATGATGATCCAGACCTTCCTGATGCTTCCTTGTTTCTAGTTGAAATAGTTACTCCCTGGTATGCAAACATAGCCAACCTCTTGGCAACTCAATAGTATCCTCCTGGCATCTCAAGCCATGAGAAGAAGAAGCTTCTGTTAGAATCAACCTTCTACACCTTGTTGAGATATCAAGCTCCACTCATGATATGCTAGGGTGACCGTTGTGCATTTATGTCACCGACTTGTCAGTTCAGATGCGGTTGGTACACCGCCCATGAATAATAGCTAGATGATAGCTATCCTTATCTACTCTAGTTCGTGGCTCAGTTAGTATGCCACTTTAGTTAGTTGAGTTTGGTTTGAGACCCATATATAGGGTTCTTCTATTTCTATGTACTTGAGTTCTTTTGGCTTACACAACTAAGAAGATGAAAACTGTTCTTTTGGCTTACACAACTAAGAAGAGAAAAACTATTTTCTGCCTCCACCTTTGTGTGTATTCCCCCATTGTGCAAGCAAGAAAGCTACAAGTGAGACTCCTTCCTTCTCTCCCACAATCTTGACATGGTATCAGAGCCTTGTTTGTGGTAAGAAGCTCAAGAAAGCAAACCAAGTTTGCGGTGTTCTGGTAAGAGGACCAATGTTGCTTTCATTTTTCTGTTTTGGGAGCAAGTATCTACAGGTAGCACAGCCGGAAAGTGCAAGAGTGTATTGTCTCAGATTGAGAGGCCCTTCGTGGTGTAGCAAGAGGGCAATATATGCTGCGAGACAAGGCTTTAGCCATAGGTTGCTTTGTTTTTTTGACTTGAGGCCATTTCGGGGCCTGTTTTGGAGGCGGAAATTTTCTGCACACACTTAGGAAAAGGCCCTGTTTTATGCTATGCGACCACTGTTCTACAGGCCGGTGAAAAGTTACTGTAAAAATTGCATCGTATGCCTGTGCGCAAAGACATTGGGAGTTACAGAATCTTCCTTGTTGCCTGTTGATGAAAATCGTCACTAGGAAGTGACTATGTGGTCAAAGACCACTTTCGTCAGTTTTGCAGATTTTGCCATTGTGAGATTGAAGCTGTGTTCTTTGCAGTTGTTACTGAAAAGCTTGACAAGAACAATTTCCAAGCATGGAAGTTTAGAATGAGGAATTTCCTTATGGGAAAAGGATATTGGGAATTTGTTGCAGAAAATGAAGAAGAACCAGTTCTTCCTGATGTTCCCAATCAACAACAAATGCAAGCATTTAAAACATGGCATGAGAGAGCCAGGAAAGTTATGTACTGGCTGTTTATCAGCATTTCAGACTCTATGATTGTGCATATTCAAGATGCACTTTCTTCCATTGGGTCACCAGTGGAAGATGATGATTTAGTTTCTGTGACCTTGAATGGTCTAGGAAAGGATTATGCACAGTTTCGAACTTCCATTTCCGTCCGTGAAAGATTTCCTGATTTTGACGAGTTGATTGCTCTTCTAATTTCTGAGGAGCAGAGAAATGGTGGTGTATCTTCTTCAGGAGGAACTTCAAAAGAAGCTGTCTTCTACTCAAATGCTGGAAGAGGTAGAGGCAGAGGTAGAGGAGGCCGATCTGGAGGCCGTGGTAGAAATTAGAATATGCAGCAAACTCAAGAAAACCAGTCCTATGGAGGAGGATGTGGTAACTCTAGAGGCAGGGGGAGCCAAAGAGGTCGTGGTGGATGTCAAAGAGGCCAAAATGCAAACAACGATGTTGAATGCTACTACTGTGGTAAAATGGGTCATATGGCTGGAGCCCCAAGAGGAACACCAAGGAAAAGAGAATTCTCTTGCAAGAAAATCTATCTTGTAACATCAACAAGCTTGTTTATTATGTTTCATATGATCACAATGAAGAAAAGAACACCAGGCACAACAAATCTTCATGTAGTATCACGTAGATCTCCCACGGATTTGATAGAATCAACCATATTCTTCAATATCTTCACAAAATCCATCAATATAACAAAGAAAGCAAATGAATACACCATCTTTGAATGGAAATACATCACATAGTATTCATCTTCAATATCTTCATAGTCTTTTCTCTCAATCTCTCATATACAATCACTCTGTTTTTGTAGAATTGGCTATCTCTAACTCTCTCTCTCTCTCTCTCCATCAATAATACATCATATCCTCACTACAACCTCTCAAAATCACTCTCAGTAATCCTTCTTAGGTCGTGGATACCCCTCCCAAGAGGTATGTCTAATATGAAGAGTCACCAAAGCCACTACAGTGTCCTTTCATAGCTCACTACTGTCACTTCACTCTAATCTTCACTTGAGTCTTCAGCAGCTACTTCTTTCGGCTCTTTTGCACTTGTATTCACCTCTTTCCAAGGCTAGAAAACTTTCCCAAGCTACACTCTCATCCATTAGAACACATACAGAAGCATACAGAATAGTCACAGAACAGTACCAAAACAGCTATAGTACAGAACAGAACAGAACAGAACAGAACAGAACAGAACAGAAATATAGGCTCTACAGAAGACCTACAGAAGGTTATAGAAGGTCATCAAAACCACATAACTCATACTCAAACCACTCCAAACTCTCAAAAACCATTCAATAAACTTTCACAAGACCTCAATCTTCATCAATAATTACTCCATCCCTCCTTACAAAAGGCAATCAGAACAAAACAGATCAAAACAGAAGGTATACAGAACCAATCAGAACCTATCAAAACATCACAGAACCACTAATAAACATCATGAACTTCCAAAACACAATCAATATCATCCAAAACACTCTCAAACCACTTCCAAACCAATCAATCATCTCATAAAATCAACCATTCAGCTCTCAAAAACAACAAAAATCAGCCAAAAAACAAGTCATTTCAACACTCAACATATCCCCACACTTAATAAGGAAGCGTCCTCGCGACCCTGGAAAAAGGGAATACAAGTTCAGTTAAAAGCTCAACTTTGATCTTCAATATATTTTCAAAAACAATCCAGCCAACCATGACCCCAACCTATAACCTGTTTCTGATATAAAAATACAACGAAAGGAAAACCCTTTATACATTAACACTTCTTATCAAACTAAAAATCACAACAAACTTGTAAAGGATATAAGAGGTTTCTTCTTCTTCTTCAGCATCAACTTCAACTCTCCAACCACGACCTCATCACCACAATTCTCCAAAATGTAGCTCGCACAAAATCCAATCCAATAGGAAACCACCGCGTTCGTATTACATAAATAAACTCACAACACAAACACTAATACAACACAACCATCTGAATGACTCCTCCAAAAAGAGAGATTTTCATTAAAAAGCATCCACCATACATTGGAAAGGTATCAATGAAGATGATCCCTCTTGAAAGATTGATGATTTCTTAAATGATCCATAGACAAGTATTCATCTACAAATGTTTTGGGAGGATTTTGAAAAAACTGAAGACAACACATCCTTTCCAACAGGACCAGGTATCTGCTAGGGAAACAAAGGGCATGAAAATACAATATATCCAGCTGCTGGGAATCAATGCTCACATTGACATTCATGCACAACTTTGGAATAGGCTTGGAATCATTATGAGAGTGTCTATGCATATACGCCAAGTACCAAGCAAAGTGAGCAGTTAATCTCACTGAAGGATCTGCAGACTGTGAATACTACTGAGCAAAATGAATATAGTTCTGATAAGCTTGACTGGCAGCTGTCCATTCTCCTGAAATTACTGACCAATTGATCTGAGGTCCTGTAAGAGAATCATTCGAGCTCCATCCCCTTCTTCTAGAAATCTGATGATCAAACCCGTCATAGTCACTAACCAACTGAGGTGATTGAGATATAGAAGTGTTAGGTGAGGGTAGTGGAATAAGAAAAAGTGGATGAAGTGAGGGATATGCAAAATCATAAAAGAAAGAAAAGTTTAAAGAAGGAGTGGCAGAAATTTGTAGGGAATCGCTAAGGAAGGGTGTTAACTGATAAATAGGAAAGGTGGAAGAGACATGAATGGATGGAGAAGGACAGGGTGGAGAAGGGGAAAATACTCTATCCTCAATAAAGGAACAGTATGTAAAAATGGGAATTTGAGGGAAAGATGAAGGTTGGAAAAGAAGGGGTAAAATAGTGGTGGAATTAGATTGACAAAGGGAAAGATATAGATCATATCGGTGAGCCATTTGTTGGTAATATAGGAGGGTAGGAACAGAAGGTCCTAAGAGAGATCGTCTATGATAGGCATCAAAGAAGGTAGAATCAAACGGATTATGTTTTGAAAGATAGGCTAAGAGATCCATCCTCAGTTGATTAGTACTCTCGACATAAGTAGGGGCTGTGTTTTGTCTTTGATTCAGGACCACAGAATCAATCATGGTATGCCAGGAATTATCATGACAATCAGCCACTTTGGAGGAGTAACCCTGAAACATGTCAGCTATGCGTAACTCCAAATGGTTGACATACAAAACATCTTGTAGAACCGCATCCCCCACATACCATGCCATATCCACCTCATCTGGAATTAACAAGTCTCCTCGTAGATACATGTATGACATCCACATGGTATCTGGCATGACAGAATCTTCAAACACCATCCTGACTACCTTTGTCAGCAACTCAGCAGACTAAGCCCCACTCCATCCATCCTCTGGAAGAGGTAAATCCATTGTGGAAAGCTTCATGTAGAAGGCCAACTTCTGCAATTGGTAGTGGACAAAGAAAGAATGGTCTGGTGGAACATATTCCTGAAACTGCTCAAATGTAGACCATATCAAATCCATTCGGGATTGCAATATTTCCACTTTATCTTGGAATAGAGGACACAAGGTAGCCTGTCTCTGAAGAGCAGCTAATTCTTACTCTGAAAGAGAAGGGATCAAGGAAACATTACGGCTTGGAGGAACAGACCGTGACTTTGCCAGTTGATCTTGCAACTGCTTGATTTGGGAGGCTTGGGATTCCACTGTTTCATTAGCAGTCTGTAAGGCTGAAAGTTTGTCATCTAAGAGAGTTTGGAACTCTTGCGCTTCTCTGGACATCCTCTTCTTCTCCTCTGAAAGACTAGTAACCTCTGATTGAGCCTCTAATAACTGGATCTTCAAAGAAGAGATCTTATCTCTTTGGGTGGCAACTAGTTGGGTTTGTTGTTCCATCTGCTTAAACAAATCTGCTAGGGTATCCTTAGCAAAGGCTAACTCGGATGTTGCCTTATGCAACTGGTCCTTAGACTGCATGAGCTCTTCATAAAAGGATGCATACAGCTTTTGAACACAGGCTGTCATCACTGACAATTCAATGGAACTCTGAATATCTTTACAGAGGAAAGGAATTGCATCTCCCGAGACTAGACTGTTTAGTAAGGGAACTGATATATCCAATGAACCTTCTCGATGTGCTCTGAACAGGTTATTACAAGTGAGATACCCAGGGAGATCACTGCCAGAGATAGCAGGAATGGACATTGAAGGAAGTACTGAAGGAGCTTTATCTGCTACCCGCTTCAAGCGTTTGCGCTGGATGACCAGGGGAGGTGGAGAATCATCATCCTCTATGTCAATAGGTTCTGACTCATCTGAAGGTGGAGGAGGAGGAACTGGATCTGATGGAGGAGGTGGAGGCACACTCTTCTGTAAACCTGAGTAGGTCAAGAAGGCAGACAAATATGATCCATATGTGACATTGGTAACATTATCCCTGGTGACTTTGACGAAATGTTGATCCATTTTAGTGAGGAGGTAAGTGCTCCAATCAATAGCAACTCCTTTCAACACCATCCTGGAAGCTGTAAAAAGCTCTTTGGACAAGTACTGGGATGGCGTTTTGGCAGGCATAAACCTGTCCTAAAGAAACTGACAGACCATCTTCCATACGGGATCAGTGATCATGGAAAAGGAAACTCCTGAAGAGTTGATCACCTTCTTAACATCCATCATTTCCCTTGTTTGCTTTTGCAACAGCTTCAGAATCTCTTCATTAGAGAAAAGCTGACGAGTGGTAACAAAAGGTTCACCTTTGGAGGGAAGAGACAGAGCCTTCCCTAGGCCTCGAGGTGTCAAAGTCATAGAAATTCCCTGGACTAGTCCTGTCTTCTTGCTGTAGGAGGCTAGAAACTCATCACATAACAATGGATCCTCTGGAAGCAATGGAAAGGAGGTAGCCACAAAAGCAGCGGGTCTCGTCTTCGTGAGAGGCTCAAAAGTGAGTAGGGAAGAGTAATCCCTACTAACTAATGGGACGTACTGGATAGGGGGAGAAGCGTGAGAAGGCGCTATTCAGATGGTTACACACACACCACAAACACAGACAATCAAGGAGAATGCCTGCAAAGCAACAGACAAAAAACCAAGGATAAGAGAACAACCAAAACAATAAAACGTGACTTGACCAACTAACCCCAAGCAAACCACAACCTAGAAAAAATTCGACATGACCTCTAGACATATGCGAGCGAAAGCTTCATGCTATGCATCAGACAAACACCCAGAACCCCGTATCAAGCAATAAAAGAAAAAATTACACACCGTACCCTTAACCGTAACAAAGACAGTAAACCAAAACATCACCACAACCTACACATATCAAGACTACGTCGTGGATAAACCAGTGTTTGACCATGGAAATAACTCCAATGATTGTGCATACCCATCCCACGAAACCGGTTCGGTAAAAAGGGGAAGTAAGTGCAGTGAGGGGGAATTAATTTAATGAAAGGTTTATTTTAATAAATTATTAAGAATGGGTGAATTTTTATTAAGTGATAAACCTTAGCAAGAAAACGGCGGTTCCTTCTTATAAATTTAATTACCAATTATTAGGTGAAAACGATGCTTTAATTCGAATCCCGGACTTCGATACCCAGACTGGGTCTCTAAATGCAAGTTCATTGATTACAAATTAAGGTGACGTGGAGCGTTTTTTTGCCAGCGCGTGCTCTTGTGACGGCTGGTTCATTTTAATTAAAAATTATTAAAGTGCCTCTTTAGCGCACTTAGCGCGTGCGAAGTGAACGGTGGGTTTATTTTAATTTTAAAAAAATATGGTGTGTTTAGCGCGAACGCGCGTGCCATGGTGGTGTTTAGGGTTCATTTATTTTAATTATTTGGGTGTTTGGTTGTTTGGGTTTTCTTTTCTTGTTTTTTTTTAATTTTTATATTAACCGTGGATTTTGGGATAGCTGAAAAAAATAAAAAATAAAAGAGAAAATACCTGGTAGTGGGTGTATGGAAATGCAAAGAATGCGCTCTCCTCAATCCAAAAATATCTGGATTTTTTTTCTAGATGTTTAGTTGGTGTGTGGAATGAAAAAGAGTGTTTTTAGTATTGTTTTTGTATTTTTAAGGAATTTAGGTGAAAAATGAAATATTATGATAGCTCAAAAAAATATACCAAAAATAAATAAAAATGTTAAGGAAAGTGTTAGGAAGGTTTCATAAATTAATTTGGAATTTTTAAGCATTTTTAATGAATTTTTGTCATATTTTTGGGTATTTTGAAATATTGTGGAATTTTAAAATGGGCAAAAATATTTTTTTTTGAAATTTACAGGTATAGAAAAATATGGCCATGGGTTGCAGAAATAAGAGAAAAATTTCCTAGATTTTTCGATAATTTTTTCAAAATTTAACGTGTTTTTAAATTATTTTTTCATATTTTTCAATGTTTGTGTTTTTTGTTTTGTTTTTTTTAATTTGAAAAGGGTTTGCGGGTGTGTGAATTAAAAATCTGGAAAAATACCCAGCAATAGGCTGCGTGGCAGCTGCGTGTCAGCAACCGACAATCAAAGTCCCGCACCTATGCACAATCAATCACACGATCAACCACATGCGCGTACACACCCGCACGCGTGTCGAAAGACGGAAAAGGTTATCGGCGTGTTTGGGGGGAACAACGGCTAAGGAAGGGGGACGGTGGGTTCGGTTGTTGGGGTTTTTGCGCAGGAATAGGGGTTTGGGAAGGGGTACGGCGAAGGTGGGTGTATGTGTGATTCGGGGTGGGAGAAAGGGGGACGTATGTGGGACGGGGGGCTTGCAGAGGGTAGTGTGGTGGGTGTGTGCAAAGGGGGGAGGAAAGGGGGCCTGGTTAGTGGTGGTGGGGAGTGGGTGGTTATATGGTGTAAAGGGGGGCTAGTGGAGTGGGGGAGGTTGTGTGTGCTGGGGGTAGGAACATTGATTAGTGGGGGGTGTGGGGTTGGAAATGGGGGTGGGAAGGGGGGTGTGAAGGGGGATTAGTGGGGGGGGGGGGGGGGGGGGGGGGGGGTGGTGTGCTTAGTGGGTGGGCTGGGGGGTGTGAACAAGTTTTAGTGGGGGGGTGGGAAGGAGGGTACGTGACAGGGCGGGAGAGGAAGAAGGGCGCTGCAACGGCGACGTGGGCGGGCTGGAGAAGGCAGAGCGAGGGCGGCACAGGCAGGGGCGAGGCGGACGCGGGCGGACCAGGCGAACGCGGGCATCCCAGGCGCTGCAGGGGCGACTAACGAGGAGGCAGGTCGGGCGCAGGGCCACCGGGCGGAGCAGAGCGGCGCTGACGATTGGAGCAGGGCGATGTGGGCGTTGCACGAAGCGGCGGGCGGTGTTGCAGAGGCGGCGACTGGCGAAGACGAGGCACTGCAACGACGTGGCCGCGGGCTGACGACCAGGAGGCGGGGATGGGCTGGCGCAGGCGAAGGAGCAGGGCGACGAGGGCAGGAGGGAGAGGAAGGAGGGGAAGGAGAGGGGAGGAAGGAGGAGAGAAAGACAAGAAGAGGAGGAGGGGAAATGGCGGGGAGGAAGGAGGAGAGAAGAACAAGGAGGGAAGAAGAAGAGAAAGAGAGGGAGGTGGAGATGGAGGGGGGGGTGGAGATGGAGATGGAGGTAGGGAGGGGGGGCACGCAGAAGGAGCGGGAGAGAGAGAGAGGGAGGGGAGGCAGTTGGGATGGGGAGGGGTCGGGGAGAGAGAAGGTGGGGAGGGTAAAGGAAGGGGCAGGGCCCATGGGGGGTGGCCATAGGGAGATGGGGGTGGAAATGGGTAGGGGCCCATGCAAGGGGGCGCAGAGGGAAGGGTAGGGCCCAGGGGGGGTGCCCATAGGGGATGGGGTAAGGGTTAGTGGGCAAGATGCCCACAAAGGAGGCGTACCCCCTCGTCCCGCGCGCGTGCGCGGGGCGAGGATGAAAAAAAATTTGCCATGACGGGAGTGAAAGGGCGCTCAGATACGGGGACGAGACACGCGGATGCAACCGGGGCGCGTTAAAATGCGTAAAATCGAAAAAAGGCGCGTGCGCGTAAAAATAAAGAAAAATTAATAACTCCCAAGCCGGACGTCAAAACGAAATGGCGTAAAAACAAAAAGTGGACAGGACGATAGGGGGAAGACAGGAAAAATATGCGACGGAGGTTCCGGGAGGGGTAAAGGGCGGTCACATGCAAAAAACACAAAAAACATATCAAAAAACGCAATTAAAAATTAATATAAGAAAATCCGTGCATCGGAACAAAGTGCAGGAAAAAGGAAAACTGTGCAGAAAGACGTGCCCGACAATCCTATCACCATAGTTCCGACTGAGATAAGATGCATTCACGTGGGAAAAACCCAAAAAACAAACTCGAAAATGGGATCGGAAATTAATATTGGACGAACCGTGCACCGGAATGACATGCAGTAAAAAGGAAAAATCTCCGCAGGAAGGAGTGGCATAGGGTTGTCACGTTAAACCGCAGTTCCGGTGGAAGTAGGAGGGGTTCACATGTGAAAAACTCCAAAAATACGCCCAAAAACTCATTTAAAATTTAATAAGTAAAAATCCAGAAGTCGAAAAAGGGTGGAAGAAAAAGGAAAAAGGTGGGGAAAGACACAGGGGACACAGTTGTCAAATCAAATTGGAATTCCAATGCAAACAGGGCAGGGTCACATGGAAAAATGTCAAAAAGACACGAAAAAGTCTTAAAAAACCGAAAAATTAATGTTGGACAAACCGTGCATCGAAATGACTCGGAGTAAAAAGAAAAAATATCAAGGAAAAATGGTTGTCAGGGTTATGATGTTAGATCACGGTTCCGAAGCAAGAAAAGCGCGTTCACATGGAAAATCGGCTAATTTGCTCAAAATGCTTCAAAAATTAATAACTCAAAAACCGTGTATCGGAACAGGGGTAGGTAAAAGGAAAAATGGTCAGTTCAGAGGGAGGAACATGGCTATAAGGTTGGATTTGGACTTCGGTGAATGTAGGGTGCATTCACATAGCAGGACCTCAAAATCAGGGAATGAAGGAAAACTGCAAGGGAACAGCCCCAAAGCTGGGTGGAAAATGAACAATCGGATGGGAAGGGACCCCATTAGGGTAACAGCAAGGCATGGTATACATGCATGAGCAAGTTGAGGCATATGCAAAAGGGTATGCAATGTAGACACGCAGGGACGTGTCCCCACACTTAAGACCTTAACAGATAGGGTTAACCGAGCAACAGGGACCTAAGACCACGCCACAGACCATCCACTAGCGTCCCCACACTTAAAACATGAACGTTACTGAGAAACAAAAGTTGTAGGGTTAGAAAAACTTGACCCATGTTATTGAGGATCATGGTTGATTGTCGATGGCACGTCCTGTGTTGTTGTCGGCTGCTGGAGGTACCAAGGCATCTTCTCGGTACACGTCCGTCATGGCAGGGACCACGCGGCAGCACCCAGGGAGGTAGCTGATGGAAGGAATCGCAGGAAATTCGTCGATGATGAGGGATATTACACTCCACTCACAATCACTCAAATGAAATGAAAGAACAGTCACTCGCCCCATGACTAATATCACTCCAGGAATAAGAATTGAAACCCATATCTCATACCCGGTTTAGAAATCGACAGGGGAATGGTGCAGGAGTATGCTAGGGGTGCACAGTTGATGGTGCATTAGTGCGTCGAACCCATCTAGCATAAGTGCAAGGAGGAAGGCAAGGGAACCTTACAGTGCAGTGTACAGAACAGGGTGACGTGTCCTGCGTTGACGACAACGACCCATCCCATGGGTGTATAGGGAAACGGGAACATACCTGACTCCAAGTGTCGTAACGTCCCTCAATCTCACCTCTCGGTAATTGATTGAAGAAACTCCAGTCACACTCAGCCCACCCTCTGTCTCACGCTCTGTTGATAGATACAGGAGGGCAACCATATCCTGAAACCCATTGATGTAATCCTCACAGTCACTTGTGCAAAGGTTATATGCCTTGTGCGCATTTGATGGTGCAACTGTGCATCCCGCCCTGTGCCGGCATATGGTGCGAGAAGGAAGGCCAGGGAGCCTTATGGTGCAGTGCATAGAAACAAATTGTGCTTTGTGCATTGAGAGGCCCATCCCGTGCTGCAACACTTCATTCATACTCCTCACCTCTCATTTTATTTGAAGGGAAAAGACTAGTCTCTCGCCCCACCCTTTGTCCCACTCATTGTTGATCGATACAGAGAGCAACCCATACTCACGTCCCCATCCGGTTAGGATGAAAGCTCGCATCACTCAATTGTTTGTCGATGAAGATCGCGTTGTCGGTTATTGTCATCAAGATGTTGAAGATGAGGCATACCAAGGGAGGTAGCCATCAAATCGAACGTTGTGTTAGATAGGACATGTCGTCTGCTAGAGGACAGTTAGACGCTTTGCAGAGAGACCTAGGACACAGCGCACCAAGGGAGGCAGCTTCGGAACTGGATCCTGAAAATATCAATTAATGAATCCACTTTCTGGACTGCTGGGTGTTGCCATCTTTTCCACAGCCAGCTTCTCGCCCAAGGGTGTTTACCACCTTTTCGTGGAACGAGGCCTGCTATGACAGGGAATTGCTTCCTTTTCTCCCATAACAATTTTTTTTTTCTTTTGTTATTTTTTTTCTTTTTTTTTGCTTTGTTTCCCCTATTCCCAAGGGTGTTTCCACATTTTCTCGAAGAATAGGTCGGCATGACAGGGACCTAAGTCCTTTTCTCCCATGACCGATATGTATATATTTTTTTTCCTTTTTTTTCTTTTTCTTTTTTTTTCTTCGAATTAAACAAGGGAATTGTAAAAAGATCATGTATCAGAACCAACCTCGCCACTGTCGCTAGTGGAAAATAGAGGATAAGAGATCACGGCTGGAAGGGGGGTTTGAGGGGACAGAGGGTTGCGTCCACCTCATCAGGAGTGGCTGAAGAATGACTATCAGAAGTAGCATCATAAGAAGTACAGTGCCACGCCAACGAGGGAAAGGATCAAGTGACCATGATTGTCAAGATCCCCAAGGAGGGAAGTACTTCTTCAGGCGATATCCATTGATCAGAAAGGGATCATCAGAGGCATCAATGGTCTGGACTTGGACAGAGCCATTAGGGTTGACGGCAAGTACCTTATATGGGCCCATCCACCGCTGTTGAAGCTTGCCAAGAAACTTGCCAAATCGTGAATCATAGGCTAGGACCAAATCACCTTCTTTGAACTCCTTGTGCTTGATGAAGCTGTCATGGTAAGCCTTACGTCGAGCTTGCGTGGCTTCCATGCACTGTAGAGCCATCCTGTGAATTTCGTCCAAACATTCCAGGTGCAAGAGACGGCGTTGTAGTGAATCATCGTCCCCCAAATGCTCTTTGATAGCCACTCGCAAAGAGGGTAATTCCAGTTCAACAGGGAAAATAGCTTCTGTACCATACACCAGCTGGAAGGGTGTCTGTCCTGTTGCTGCTTTATGGGAGGTTCTGTACACCCAGAGGGCCTCTGTAAGTCGATCGTCCCAATCACGACGATGTGCGGCAATCGTTCTTGTCAGAATCGAGCAGAGGATGCAATTGGTGACTTCGACTTGGCCATTGGCTCTGGGGTAATAAGGAGTGGACTTGCGATGGCGGATCTTATACAACTCTGTAAACTCTTCCATGACTTTGTTAAGGAAATGAGTGCCTCTGTCACTTACCAGCTCTAAGGGACTATGTCACAACTCTATAGAAACAGAATTTGTATCCTTTTTCATTAATTTGTCTATATAATGATTTATTAAATTTATTTCCTTTGCACTAATTAGATATAAAGAAAAGTGCATTGGAGCTGGCCACTGATGAGTGGTCACAGGTTATGGTGGACCCACACGATGGGTTAGAGAAAAGATAGTTCACACTTCCACCTATATGACCCGATTGGGCGCCTGTGACTAGAACTCACGCATATCAGGGTTAGACTCGCACACAGAAAGGATTGATGCCTTGAAGTGTGGGCTAGATCCACCAGAACAGACAGTTACAATCAACAAGATGGCATGATCATGAAATGCTTGTATAATGTGCATGTGTGGGCTGAAAGCTTGAAATGCACATTTCTTTGCATAGGAAAGTCACATGAAGATTCGAATACCATTTTTGCGATGTACACGGAAAAAGCTTTCATATGATACCCATATTGGGGGGGTCCCTAAATTCTAGGAGATCCCTAAATTTTAGGAGGTCCCTAAATTTTAGGAGCCTCGAATTAGCCTAAAAATGCTAGTCCTAAAAAATAGGGATGTCATTCTAAAAATAGTAAGTTCTGTACTCTGACTGTGCTTACTAAATTTGGTTGTTTCTATTCTTGACAGTATTCAACCCAAAAAGGAAGGCCATAAAGAAGAGACAAGTGTCAAGACACTTGTCACACAAGTTTCCAAGTGTCCCACCACTTGTCACATCTCATGACATGTGGCTGGACACTTGTCTTGTGCTACTCCACTTTCCCCTTTTGTACTAGCTCTCCCCTCTCCTATAAATAAGAGCTCGTTTATCTTCATTGAGCATCATTTTTCTTTGCTGTAAACTCATGTACAACACCCACAGATAGCCAGAAACTGGCCCCATCCATCCCCATCATCATCCCCCACTTCTCCATTATCAAATTCCTCCATATTCCCTCTTCTATCACTACTGTTTTACAAGACAGCAAGCCTGTAAATTCATTACAGCACCTCCTTCTTGAGCTCTTTCTTCCATTTTAGCTACAAGAAGCAAGCTCTATCCCTGTACTGCTGATCAACGATGGAGAAAGGCTGAATTCCCCTTTTTCTTCTCTCATACTGTAAAGAAATCAGTTCTTATCATTGCATAATAGATAATGCATGTGTGTTTGTACATCTTTGCATGATCTTGTGAGAGTGAGAATTACTTCTTCTCACTCTCAGGTTGATTATAACTGAGCTCTTCCCTAAGGGACTTGGGTTGAGCAGAAATACATTCCTTCGGGGGGGGGGGGGGATTGCCCATCTTCAACCCTCAATCTTGTCTCCATTACTTTTACATTTTTATGGCTGTAATTTTGTGAGTAATTTTCATTTTCAGCTTTAAGTGTTCATTCTCTTTTCTATTAAATCTCGAAAACAAGCAAATATCATAATTGTTAAGCATACTACGTTGTTCGGGGCGTTTACAGTGGTATCAGAGCTTTGGCTTGGTCCTCACCCCCAACACTGGTACTGCTTACAACTATAAGTTTGTTTTTTTTTAGCCCTTGCATTGAGTGCGTGAGCATATTTTTTTTTATTTAGTCTCAATGGATCAATCGAGTGCTATCCTTCAAGCCATTCAAAGTCTTAGAGAGGAGAATCAGCAAATTCGTGAGCAACTTCTCAAACTAGAAAAAGTTGAGAATCCCAAAGAATTCAAGGAAAGAAGCCCATCTACTTCAAGGAGACAAAGCCATACCAATGAAAGGAGCCAATCAAGAAGTCCAACTACTTCTAAGAGGCAGTCCCATTCTACTTCAAGACAAAGAAAGAGATCGCGTCGAAGCTCATCCTCTTCTTCAAAGTCATCTAGCGCCTATTTTGATGGATCCTCTTCTAGTAATGAAGAGTCACACCCTTCTCGTGGAAGACCTCATCATCGTCAAAGGCGTCGACATTCTTCACCCTCGTCTCCATCTTCATCCCCATCAAGCACTTCATCATCTTCAACCTCAAGATCCGAGCATGGACGAAGGCATAAGAAGAAGAAGAAGACTAAGTCACTATCTCAACTTGAAAAGAAGATCAAGTTCAGTATGTATGATGGTTCCCGGAATCTTGATCTTCTTCTGAAGTTTATTCGTCAATTTCAAATTTTGTATGGTCGTGACAAGTATAAAGAAAAAGAAAAGATTAAGTTTGCAGCTTTACATTTAACCGACTTAGCCCATACTTGGTGGACGGGGTTGGAATATGATCATGCTGCCCCAAAATCATGGCAGTCCTTTGTTCGCCTGATACAAAGCCAATTTCTTCCTGTTCATTTCAAAAGAGATGTAAAAATGGAATGGGATCGGCTTTGGCAAAGGAAAAATGAGTCACTTGGTGACTATACCAAGAGATTTTGGGAGCTACTTTTGAAGGTCCAACATTTCAAGAAGATCAGCAGTTCGGAAAAGCTTAGGAAGTTTCAAGGAGGTTTGCATTTTAAACTTCGTACTGCTCTTAATCATTATCATTGTTCTAGTCTCAAGGAACTCATTGACCATGCTGAGACATGGGAAATGGAGCACAATGGCAACAAATCATTCCAAAAGAATGATAAGAAGAGAGTAGCTGATGATGAGGAGTATTTAGCCCCAAATGAAGGACAAAAACAGTGGCAAAAGCAACCATCAAATCAAAAGAAGATGAAGCCCTATGCACCTCCTAATGCTCCTCAATTTTGCTCCAATCTATATCCACAAGCAAAGCAATTTTCCGAAGAAGAAAAGCAACGCTTCATGAAAGAAGGGAAGTGCTTTAAATGTGGACAAACAAGCCACATAGCGAAGCAATGTCCAAACAAGGGACAAAGCAAGGTTTCTGACAACAAGCCTAAGTCGCCAGTGAAAATCAATGCTATCAGTGATGTAGTTGCAAACACAACTCACACTCCAGAGACGCGCAAATTATTAAAAGCTTGGGGACAGTTGCAAGGTAAGCAAGCACTATTCTTGATAGATCTTGGGGTGAATGAAAATATTATTTCCTTGCAATTAGCTAAAGAGCTTGGATTAAAGAATGAAGAGATGGACACTCCGGTAGAAGTTCGCCAAGCTTTAAATGTTGATGAAGGTGACACAATGAAGACTGTGATACCCTACATTGGCAAGCTCAAGTTTCAAATTCAAGGCTACAGTGACGAAGATACCTTCTGTATCGGAGACCTTGATGGTTGCGATGTGATTCTTGGCATGCCCTGGAATCATAGAATAGATTCAACCATCTTCTCTCAGAAAAAGAAGGTAGAACTCACCAACAAAGGCAAGAAGTACGAGATCCAAGCTGGAGTTTCTGGAGACACCATACCTATAGTAAGCCATATGCAAGTCTCTAGAGCAATTAAGGATTGTGTTCAATGTTGTCTGCTTTATGTCACTGATGTAAAAGATAATATGAATGCTGAAAACCAAGAGCAACTTCAACTCTTGGAAAAGTATAAAGATTGTTTTTTGGAAGATCTTCCTTATCAGCTTCCCCCAGAAAGGCCAGAAGACCATCATATTGATATTATCCCGGGCAGTTCTCCTCCTAATATAACACCATACTGTGTGAGCCGTCCTCAACAAGAAGAAATCAGAAAGCAAGTCGAAGACCTACTCAACTGTGGGCTAATTAGGCCAAGTAGCTCACCATTTTGTTCACCGGTTCTTCTCGTTCAAAAGAAAGATGGCTTGGCACATTCAGGATGTGCATTGATTATCGAGCCCTCAACAAAATCACTGTGAAGAATCGGTTTCCTATTCCCAGAATTGACAACATTTTGGATCGTCTAGGAGGCTCAAAGGTTTTCAGCCGCATTGATCTAAAGAGTGGTTATCATCAAATTAGGGTAATACCACAAAATGTACACAAAACTGCTTTCCGCACTTCATATGATCTTTATGAATTCTTGGTGGTTCCTTTCGGATTAACCAATGCACCAGCCACCTTTAATCGAATGATGGAGCGCATCTTTAGAGAGCATCGACAATATGTCGGTACTTTCTTTGATGATATTCTTGTCTTTAGCAAGAATGAAGAGGATCATCATCAACACTTGGAAATTGTTCTACAATTACTACAACAAAATCAACTCTTGGTAAATGGTAAAAAGAGTGAATTTTTCATGCATAAAATAAATTACCTTGGGCATGTCATCTCTTTTGAAGGGATTCAGATGGATCCTGAAAAGATCAGGATAATCCAAGAATGGCCTCATCTTCGTGATGTACATGAGGTGTGATCGTTTCTTGGCTTATGTTCTTATTACCGCCGCTTCATCAAGCATTTTGCACATATGGCTTCTCCACTTCATGACCTTACAAAGAAGAAGATCTCTTTCCAATGGAAGGAAAAAGAGAAGGCAGCCTTCACAAGGCTGAAAACAGCTCTTACTTCTGGACCTGTTCTTATCATTCCAGATCTGGTAAAACCATTTGTGGTGGAAGCAGATGCTTGCGGTGATTGTATTGGTGCAGTGCTAAATCAAGAAGGCCATGCCGTAGCCTTTGAAAGCCGCCGTCTAAATGATGTGGAGAAAAGGTATGACATTTATGAAAAGGAGCTCTTAGCAGTGGTTCATGCTTTAAAGATATGGAAACATTATCTTTTAGGCAATGAATTCCTTATTAAAACCGATCATCAAAGCTTGAAGTATTTCAAGACTCAAAAGCATTTGCAGGAGAAACATGCAAGATGGGAAAATTTCTTGTCTATGTTTCATTTTCAAATTATGTACACTCCAGGGAAACAAAATGTAGTTGCTGATGCACTTTCTAGAGTGCCTCACATTGCAACTATTACAGTGGCTCATCATGAAGATTTTCAAACGATGAAGAATACTTATGATGAAGATACTGATTTTGTAGCAGTTTGGTCAAATTTACAGCAAGGAGGTTCTCATCCAGATTATTCCATCAAAGACGGTTACCTTCTCATGAACAATCGCCTTTGTGTCACTCTTCCTGTTCGACAAAAGGTGCTTAAAGAAAGTCATGAACCCCCTTATGCAGGGCATAGAGGGAGGGCAACCACTCTAAGTGCAATTGAGCGCTACTTTTATTGGCCAACATTACGAAAAGATACACATAACTTCATCGAGGCTTGTCTGGTATGCCAAAAATCCAAATATGATAGGCAGAAGATTCCAGGATTGTTGCAACCTCTTCCAGTGCCCAAAGATCCATGGGAATCTATCACAATGGATTTCATCTCAGGTATTCCAAGAACACCTCAAGGTCATGATATGATTTGGGTCATAATTGATAGATTCAGCAAACAATCACATTTTATTCCATGTCATAAAACATTGAAATCCGCACAAGCTGCAAGACTTTTCATTCAACATATCTTCCGATTACATGGTATGCCTTCTGAGATCATTTCAGATAGAGACTCCAAATTCACAAGTAACTTTTGGCGTGCTTTATTTGAGAATTTGGGAACCACTTTAAAGTTCTCCTCAGCTTTTCATCCTCAAACTGACGGCCAAACAGAGGTGATGAATCTCGCTCTTTTGGATATGTTGAAAGCTTATGTTAGTGAACATAAGTCACAATGGGAGAAATATCTTCCATTATTGGAGTTTGCTTACAACAATACAGTGCACTCATCCACAGGGAAAGCTCCAAATGAAATAGTACAGGGTAAAGTGATTCCCCCTCCAATTATTCGCACTAAAGATAAGATTTTTGCTGCTGATGAGTTTGCTTCAGATTTAAAAACCGCAGTGGATCAAGTTCAAGCCACTATCAAAGTTGCCCAAGAGCGACAAAAGAAGCAAGCAGATAAACGAAGAAGACCTTTGGCTTTTGAAAAAGGTCAATATGTCTTGCTAAAGTTTGATAAAAGTAGGCTCAAACAAGGTTCTCGTCAAAATTCATCTTTTCCAAAGCTCTCCAGTAGATACTTTGGACCCTTCAAAGTGATTGAGAAAATAAATGAAGTTTCTTATCGACTTGAGCTTCCTACTCATTGGAAAATACACAATGCTTTTCATGTAAGTTTGCTAAAACCTTACATAGGACCAGAACCAAAGGAACCCATTACTGAAGATCCCCCAGAAGTTGAAGAAACAGAGCAACTCTTGGAACCTGAAAAGATTTTGTTTCTCAAGGATCGAACCACGAGAAGTGGCCTTGTGACACGAAAATTCTTGCTAAAATTTCAAGAATCTACCCACCACAGATGCACAGTGGGTAGATGAAAAATTCATGAAGGATTACCCAAATATTCTACAACAATATCAAGAAGATTTTCAGCTGAGGACAGCTGAATAAAAGCCAGAGGGCTGTCACAACTCTATAGAAACAGAATTTGTATCCTTTTTCATTAATTTGTCTATATAATGATTTATTAAATTTATTTCCTTTGCACTAATTAGATATAAAGAAAAGTGCATTGGAGCTGGCCACTGATGAGTGGTCACAGGTTATGGTGGACCCACACGGTGGGTTAGAGAAAAGATAGTTCACACTTCCACCTATATGACCCGATTGGGCGCCTGTGACTAGAACTCACGCATATCAGGGTTAGACTCGCACACAGAAAGGATTAATGCCTTGAAGTGTGGGCTAGATCCACCAGAACAGACAGTTACAATCAACAAGATGGCATGATCATGAAATGCTTGTATAATGTGCATGTGTGGGCTGAAAGCTTGAAATGCGCATTTCTTTGCATAGGAAAGTCACATGAAGATTCGGATACCATTTTTGCGATGTACACGGAAAAAGCTTTCATATGATACCCATATTGGGGGGTCCCTAAATTCTAGGAGATCCCTAAATTTTAGGAGGTCCCTAAATTTTAGGAGCCTCGAATTAGCCTAAAAATGCTAGTCCTAAAAAATAGGGATGTCATTCTAAAAATAGTAAGTTCTGTACTCTGACTGTGCTTACTAAATTTGGTTGTTTCTATTCTTGACAGTATTCAACCCAAAAAGGAAGGCCATAAAGAAGAGACAAGTGTCAAGACACTTGTCACACAAGTTTCCAAGTGTCCCACCACTTGTCACATCTCATGACATGTGGCTGGACACTTGTCTTGTGCTACTCCACTTTCCCCTTTTGTACTAGCTCTCCCCTCTCCTATAAATAAGAGCTCGTTTATCTTCATTGAGCATCATTTTTCTTTGCTGTAAACTCATGTACAACACCCACAGATAGCCAGAAACTGGCCCCATCCATCCCCATCATCATCCCCCACTTCTCCATTATCAAATTCCTCCATATTCCCTCTTCTATCACTACTGTTTTACAAGACAGCAAGCCTGTAAATTCATTACAGCACCTCCTTCTTGAGCTCTTTCTTCCATTTTAGCTACAAGAAGCAAGCTCTATCCCTGTACTGCTGATCAACGATGGAGAAAGGCTGAATTCCCCTTTTTCTTCTCTCATACTGTAAAGAAATCAGTTCTTATCATTGCATAATAGATAATGCATGTGTGTTTGTACATCTTTGCATGATCTTGTGAGAGTGAGAATTACTTCTTCTCACTCTCAGGTTGATTATAACTGAGCTCTTCCCTAAGGGACTTGGGTTGAGCAGAAATACATTCCTTCGGGGGGGGGGGGGGGGGGGGGATTGCCCATCTTCAACCCTCAATCTTGTCTCCATTACTTTTACATTTTTATGGCTGTAATTTTGTGAGTAATTTTCATTTTCAGCTTTAAGTGTTCATTCTCTTTTCTATTAAATCTCGAAAACAAGCAAATATCATAATTGTTAAGCATACTACGTTGTTCGGGGCGTTTACAGACTACCAAAACAGGTGATGATATTCTCGTACATGAACAGGGTCACGCTGTTACCATCGTCCCGCTTTAGGGCTTTAGCTTCACACCGCTTTGTGACATAATCCGCACATACGAGGATGTATCGGTTCTGTTTCCTTCTGGTGGGAGGATCGATTGGGCCTACGAAGTCGATGTCCCACTTCTCAAACGGCTTCAAGGGAAGAATAGGTTGCAGTGGCATAGCACTTGTCTTGGTAGGTTTCCCCATTCTCTGACAAGCATCACATCTTTTACAGTAATCATAGGCATCCTTATGAAGGGTAGGCCACCAGTATCGTGCTAGCAGAGCCTTCCTGGTTGTAGCTTCTCCTGCAAAGTGACCTCCACATGGCTCATCATGGCAAGCCTTCAAAACAATCACAATTTCATCTCCTGCAACACGTCTTCTAAGCACTTCATCTTTGCCTTTCTTGTATAGTGCACCGCCTAACAGGGTGTAGGGGGCTGATTCTAACATGAGCTTCTTCCTTTCCCGACTAGAAATACCAGGAGGATACTGTTGGGTTGCCAGCAAATTGGCAATGTCTGCATACCAGGGAGTTACAGTTTCTACCAAGAATAGGGAAGCATCAGGGAGGTCTGGATCATCCTGCTCCTCGTCTCAAAGTCGAACTCCTGAAATAGAAGGAGCCATCTCATCATTCGTCCTTTCACATCTACTTTATTCATCAGGAAGGATAGGGCCTCATGATCCACATAAAATTTAAAGTGGGTAGATAGGAGGTAATGGCGGAACTTCTCTAGGGCAAACACCATTGCCAAGCACTCTAGCTCTGTCACTGTATAGTTCCGTTCCCTATCAGTGACTTTTCGGCTTGCATAATAGATCGGCTGATCCAGCTTCGAGGAACCCTTCTGGCAGAGAACTGTGCCTAAGCCTTCAATAGATGCATCAGTATGTACATGAAACTCCTTCGTCCAATCAGGAGGTTGCAGAATGGGTGCCTCAATCAAACACTGCTTCAGAGTGTTGAAGGCTTTGTCACATTCTTCCGTTCAAGTAGACTCTGCATCTTTCCTCAGAAGCTTGTGCAAGGAGGTTGCCTTTGTTGCGAATGGGCTATGAACCTTCTGTAGTAACCCACATGGTTGAGGAATCCCCTCAACTGTTTGAGGTTGGTGGGTGATGTCAGAGCTGCGATCTTTTCGATCTTTGCAGGGTCTGTTGATATCCCTTGTGCAGAGACAATGTGGCCCAGCAGAACTCCAGAAGAGACCCCAAAGATGCATTTGTCGGGGTTGAGGAAAATCCCACACTCCCGGCATCGGTCAAAGCATTGTTCCAAATGTCCCCAGTGTTCACGGATCAAACTATAGACACAGAAGTCATCCAAATATACCTCAATAAAGTCATGCAGATGAATTTGGAATGCGGCCATCATGACTCGCTGGAAAGTAGCAGGGGCATTACAGAGTCCAAACGGCATCGCTCGGTAAGCGTAGGTCCCCCATTCTGTGGTGAAGGCTGTTTTGGATTGGTCCTCTTCTGATATCTACACTTGGTTGTATCCGCTGAACCCATCTAGAAGGGAATAAAGCTCATGTCCTGCCATTGTGTCCAATAGTTGGTCTGTGAAAGGGATCCTTCTTTGTCTTGGAATTGAGCTTGCAGAAATCCACACATATACAAAGCTTTCCATTCTTCTTGGGCACAACCACGATGGGTGAAATCCATTCACTATTTGCCACTGGATAGATAAACTCGGCTTCCAGAAGCTTCAGCAGCTCTACTTTTACCAATGTGGAATAATTCGGGTTCATTTGCCTCTGTCGTTGCCGTATTGGCTTGGCATCAGGCTCCAAGTCAATATGATGCTGACATATTGTGGGATCAATCCCCTTTAGGTCTTTGTAGGACCACACAAACACGTCCAAATTCTCTTTCAACAAGTTGTACAAGGTTGATAACTCCTCTTCTGGGAGACTGCTACCCACCTTCAAGTGGCGTTCAGTGCCATCTGCATCCACAAAAGTTAACTGCCTTTCACCTTCTACTTCACGGATGAAGGTCCCACAGACTGCTTCTGGATACAGATCCGACTCCTTCAAGGGAGTGATATCCTCTTCTGATGTTCCACTAGAACCAACTTCTTCTTTTGGTGGAGACTTCGGGTGCTCCTTGAGATGTTGAAATGGGATTAGGGCCGTTTCGGATTTGGTTTCATGATTAATTATCTCTTGGCTGGAAGACTCATCTTCTGATGACACATCCAGGAACGTCACATAACAGGGACCCTCTGATTTCTGTTGGGTTTGTGGGACTGGTGCTTGTTGGCACGGTGCATCATCATCATCTTTTCTTGGCAAAGATGGGTTAGGACGGCATGAGCCACTGCTGAAAGATGGCTTGTTCTTCTTAACCCATGTCTTATAAAGATTTTGCATATGAGAAGACCCATTTACCAGACCAAATGGTACCATCGTCATTCTGTCCCATAGCATGAGCTCGTCTACTTCTGATGCTCTAGAACTTCTTCTTCAAATGTATCCTCTACAGGTGGGATAGATTCTTCTGGCTCACTTTCATAACCTTCCTCATCCATATCATCTTCATCCTCTTCTGTCTCTGTCTCTGTCTCTGCTTTTGCTTCTGTCTCTGTAGGAGCTCTGTAAGAGAAGAACAGGTTCTCTATTTCATCTTCTGCCTCTGTCTCTGGCTCTGCTATGGCCATGTAATAGGAAGAGCAGTACATCCATGCTTCTATCTCACTGTCAGAAGTGATTTCGGAAATCGTTCCTGGTTCAGGCATGAAGTATTCACCCATTGATAATGGATTTGCATCTTTTGGGAGTTGGCTTACAGTATCCACTGTTAAGGAACGTGCCACTATTTTCTTGGGAAGGATCTGTTTGACAGCATCTTCGTCTGTGGATGTTCCATCGGTAGCCTCATTAGGCAAGTCAGAAGATAATTCCAAGGAGGTGGATCCATGTCCTTTTTGAGAACCATATAGTTTCAGCACCCCTTTATTGGGTCCTCTACCCAAGGTCAAGGTTCCTTTGAACCAATCCGTCCTTACTCTGGCTTCAAACAGCCATGGTCTGCCCAGTAACAGAGGGTAGGATGTACCATAAGAGTTTGGCTTCACCACCATATAGGTTAGCCAATAATCTTTTCCAGCCACTGTAGTCTTCACATATGGGAGAATGCCCAAAGACTTGATTCTGCTCTGATCCGCCAATCTGATGAGCCATTGGGTGGGTTGCACACCTTGTAGGCCTAGATCCTTCATTGTCACATCCGTCATAATGTTCACTGATGAACCTCCATCAATCAGTGCATTTGCAATGAAGCAGCCTTCTATCCACATGCCAGTCTCTGGGGTACCCAGATCTAGGAAGGCGTTAGCTACATCCACTTCTTTGACTGGCTATGGAGCTTTATTGGACTTTGCTGCTGTTGAGGGAGCAACCCTTAATCCACATCTTCTTGTCAGTATACTTTTAAACCTTTTTCGGCAATTGGGAGACAACACCAATAATTGTCAAAACGTGAGATTTGGTTTAAAGGTATCTAGATCTCTGACCAGATCGTATTCCTTAATAGGATCCACTGGCTTCTCTAACCGGTTAGGGAATGGGGAAACACCCATTTTCATTTTCCTTGTTTCTTCCAACAGAGGAATTATGGGAACTTCTTCTGCCACTTGCGGCACCTCCGCCTCTTCTGTCTCCTGGACCTCTGGTCCTGTCTCTGGAATTGTCTCTGTAACTCTCTGTGGCACTATAATGCTCTGTACGACACTGTCAGGCTCTGTTCTGTTCTGTTCTTCTGGTGGAAGGTCGAACGTCACTGTTCTGGCAGAAGGATTATTTTCTTTCTAGATAGATGGTTCCTTCTTCTTTGCACGCGTGATGGTAGCAACTTCCAATTCCACTAAATTGGAGGTAGGCTCTTGGGCCTTGGCCGGACTATCAGTAGCACTGTTTTTCACTAGGGCTGGGCTTGGACAATCTTTTGCAGTGTGGCCTTCTCCTTTGCATTGACTGCATAAGGGCTTGTAATCCAGTGACCTTATGGGATTTGGACAATTTGGTGAGATGTGTCCCTTTTCTCCGCATCTGTAACACTCCACTTCTGATCTCTGACGATCGCCAGATTGTCTTCCTCTGTAACTTTGGGATGGAAATCTTCTAGGTCCGAAATCAGGACCAAACTCTCTAGGCTTGGGTCCAATATCCTGTGTTGTCATTTTGGATTCCAGCAAGTTGAATCTTGCGTCTTCTTCCTTCCTCCTCCTATCATGCATCTCCTTCAGAGAGTAAATATCCTCTGTATGGTTTTTCCGCAAACAGTAGGAACATAAGGCTCCAGGAATGGTTGGTTTTCGTGTACATTCGGTGGCTAAATGGCCTGCTTGATGACACTTACCACACCAAGTATTTGACCGCATCACATCTCTTCCTGCTCTTGCGACGTTGGATATTTTCGCGGTATTCACTTTCAGTGTGCGTCTGTAGCTGCTCTGTAATCACATCCATCAACTCCATTTTGATGTTTGCAACTAAGTTGGATAAGTAATCCTTCAAGCTTTCTCCTCCTGAGGTATTGGCAGTAGGGTTTTGAGGAGTCTCTGTAATCACTGCATAAACAGGTTGGGCCGGTGCAGAGGGATCTCTGTTCTGATTCTGATTCAGAGCTCCTGTTTGAACTGTTGGCTATTGGCTCCAGTTGGTAGGGTTCCACTATTGCTGATTTGGCATTGGGGAAATTGGTTGGGACCATTGTTGTTGTGGTTGAACCATCATTTGAGGCATTGATTGTGGCCACTGTGGATTTGGTGCACTGTATTGTGATACTGAGAGCATCTGTTGGTAAGGGTAGGGGACAGTCCCTGGGACTGCATTTGGTGAGTACATCATTCCTGGCATCAGAGGAGGTAGGACTCCTCTTCCTGGATTCATCGCTAATCTAGCTTCCACTTCATCGTACAGTCTTGCACCTTCTGTTGCAGCCTACAGTGTGGCTGGTCTTTGCAGCTCCACAAACTTATGGACTTCTGGTTGTAATCCTCTGAGAAACACCCCCTTCTGAATGCCATCATCTAGATTATGGTTAGTCCATCTCTTCAGGATGGATTCCATTCGTGAGACATAAGCTTCTACTCTTTCTCCAGAGGACTGACTTAAATTCATAAATTCCTCTCGCATCCGCTCTTCAAAACCTTCACGCCTGAATTTAGTGAGGAAGGCCAACTTCAGGTCGTCCCATGTGCCAAAAGTTCCTACTGCTTGTCTCTCATACCACTGAAACGCCGCGCCCTTGAAAGTGGCGGGGAATATTGCCAACCAATGCTCAGGGGTTCTGGCATTGTTAGCCACACATGCTACCATAAACTCTGCTACATGAAGATCGGGGCCTTCATTGTACTCTCCCTTAAAAACTGGCAATGGAACTACATTCGCTGGCCTGTCATCAATATTTCCAAGATGGATCTGGCTTGGAAGTGGACCTCCAGTAGGAGGAGAAAGGGCTTGATGTGCCATTGGGACTTCTGTAAATAGTTCCGCAAGGGCGTCAAAGGCGGACTCTGCTGCGAGCTCGTTCTCGGCTCTGATTTTTGCTTTCTCTCTTCTCACGTACCTCTGGACTCGTTCTAACGCTTGCCTCTTTATTGCGTCATTCATCAGGGGGTTGGCTCCACTATGTTGTTGGTGCTCCACAGAGGGTTAACAGAAGGCTTCAGTCTCTAGAGGACTGTCTTGCCAACATTTCTTCTACTTATTTCTTTTCAACGTCTCTGAATTCTACTTTCATGCCACTACACAGAGGAAGGTATTCGGTTCTGAAGGTGTCAAAATGCATACGTCTAAGCATTGTGGTGGTACCATCATCATAGTAATGCCAGCTTCTGATGGTTTCAACAGTGTATGTTGTGAAAAACACTCTGTCTACCAACTTCCAATGGGTTGCTAATTGAACAAACAGAAGGTTATCATTGCACCAAGCATCCCATGTATCTTGCTGTTGAGCATCCACGAACAAATTCCAACTCTTTTCCTTATTGTCTCTGTGAACCTCCACAGACCAAGACTCCTGAAGCTTCTTCACAATCTCCCACTTGATGATGTTTGGAAACTTCTCAATGAATGCCAAATCTTCCATGTATGGTCATTCTCTCTGTTTCTGCTTTTCAGTTTGCCACCAAGATGCAAGTTTCTGCTGCTTCAACAAGAAGAGGAAACTGTCCACCACATAGAGCATGCATCATGATGGTGATGTGTTTCCGCCATTGTGAGATGAACTTCTTGTGGAAAGTTGCTTTGATTATGAGAAATTCCAACTCTAAGTGGAAGAAGGAACTTTACAAACATCCATTGAATTCTTCTCTTCTTGGCAATGCCATTTCCTTCATTTTCCACCTCTTCTGGTGCTTGTTGATGGCAAGCTTCCCTGGCTGCGCACCAAAAACATGGAGCCCCAAGAGGAACACCAAGGAAAAGGGAATTCTCTTGCAAGAAAATCTATCTTGTAATATCAACAAGCTTGTTTATTATGTTTCATATGATCACAATGAAGAAAAGAACACCAGGCACAACAAATCTTCATGCAGCATCATGTAGATCTCCCACGGATTTGATAGAATCAACCATATTCTTCAATATCTTCACAAAATCCATCAATATAACAAAGAAAGAAAATTAATACACTATCTTTGAATGGAAATACATCACATAGTATTCATCTTCAATATCTTCATAGTCTTTTCTCTCAATCTCTCATATACAATCACTCTGTTTTTGTAGAATTGGCTATCTCTGACTCTCTCTCTCTCTCTCCATCAATAATACATCATATCCTCACTACAATCTCTCAAAATCACTCTCAATAATCCTTCTTAGGTCGTGGATACCCCTCCCAAGAGGTATGTCTAATATGAAGAGTCACCAGAGCCACTACAGTGTCCTTTCATAGCTCACTACTGTCACTTCACTCTAGTCTTCACTTGAGGTCTTCAGCAGCTACTTCTTTCACTTCTTTCAGCTCTTTTGCACTTGTATTCACCTCTTTCCAAGGCTAGAAAACTTTCCCAAGATACACTCTCATCCATTAGAACACATACAGAAGCATACAGAACAGTCACAGAACAGTACCAGAAGAGCTACAATACAGAACAGAACAGAACAGAAACAGAGGCTCTACAGAAGACCTACAGAAGGTTACAGAAGGTCATCAAAACCACATAACTCATACTCAAACCATTCCAAACTCTCAAAAACCATTCAATAAACTTTCATAAGATCTCAATCTTCATCAATAATTACTCCATCCCTCCTTACAGAAGGCAATCAGAACAAAACAGATCAAAACAGAAGCTATACAGAAGGTATACAGAAGCAATCAGAACCTATCAGAACATCACAGAACCACTAATAAACATCATGAACTTCCAAAACACAATCAATATCATCCAAAACACTCTCAAACCACTTCCAAACCAATCAATCATCTCATAAAATCAACCATTCAGCTCTCAAAAACAACAAAAATCAGCCAAAAAACAAGTCATTTCAACACTCAACAATGGCTAAAGGCTGCTATAAAAAGCAGAATGACATCATGAATGGAAAATTGCAACAAGGGAATTATGCATCTTCTAGTAGATAGGGTGATGACAGAAATGAGCATTTGTTTATGGTGCAGCACATGACCAATTCTGTGACAAGTATAGAAGAAAGCAACGATGTGTGGTATGTTGACTCACGTGCATCAAACCACATGACAGGTCATGCAGAATGGATGCAGGATGCAAGGAAAATGGAAAAACCAGGATTTGTGGAGACTGGTGATGATACTGCACATCCTATTGTGCAGATTGGAAAAATTCATTTGTCTATGAAGGATGGGAAAAAGAAATATCTATCGGATGTATTTCATGTTCCGAATATCACTAAGAACCTGGTTTCTGTTGGTCAAATGGTTGAGCAGGGCTTGTAGGTCAGATTTAATTCTCATGGATGCTTTGTTGAGGATATAAAAAATAAAGGTTGCTTGATAGCAAAAGGAAAGAAGAAAGGCAGAATGTTTACGTTGGAAGCAGACATGTCTGAATTGAGTGCAGCAATGTTTGAACATGGGACCGGTGTAGTTGCAGATATTGATATCTGGCATAAACGCATTGGTCATGTTAATGTACAAGGACTTAAATCAATGCAAGCCCAAAATATTGTTGCAGGATTACCTAAATTCAAGGTTGCAGAAATGCATAAGGTATGTGAAGCCTGTCAGTTTGGAAAATAGGCAAGGAAACCATTTCTTAGACATGTTCAAGAGAGTAAGAAGCCATTGGAATTAATCCACTCTGATGTGTGGACTACTAAAGCTACATCTCTTGGAGGTTGTCATTATTTTGTCACTTTTATTGATGACTATAGCAGAAAAGTTTGGGTGTATTTTATGAAAAAGAAAAGCGATTTTTTTGGGCATTTCAAAACTCTGAAAGCTATGGTTGAAAAAGAAACAGGCCTGCAAATAAAATGCCTAAGGCCAGATGGAGGGGGAGAGTACCTCTCAAATGAGTTTGCAAGGTTCCTGCAGGAGCATGGCATAAAGCAACAATATTCATGCAGTCATACCCCACAACAAAATGGAATTGCAAAAAGAAAAAACAAGCATATTGGAGAGGTATCTCATGCCATGCTCAATGAAAAAGACTTGCCAGATTTTTACTGGGCTGAAGCAGTTGCTACAGCAGTCTACATAATGAACAGGACTCCCACTGCAGCAATACATGGGATGACTCCAGAGGAGAGGTATACTGGTAGGAAACCAGATATTTCTCATTTGAAAATTTTTGGTTGCATTGCCTATGTTCATGTGCCAGATGAGTTGAGATCCAAGTTGGATCCAAAAGCTGAGAAGTGCATCTTTATTGGTTACTCTCTGCACAACAGAAAGGGTATAGATGCTATAACCCTTCTACTCATAAATTTACAAAGAGCAGAGATGTTGTTTTTTATGAGATGAGTAGCTCGTATAAACCAGTAAATGTGATTGATGATATAGATGCAAAAAATGGTAATGCTGCACAGAATTCACAGCAGTAGTCACAAAATATTAGTGGACCTGGAGTGTCCTCTAGTAGTGATTCACATTCTTCGCCATGGACAGGCAGATTGAGATCAGGATAATCTCCTCAAAACAATGCAGATAGTGGTATACAGGTTTCACGAAAAGGAAAAGAGAAGGTAGATCAGCCCATGTTTGATGTGAATGCAGGTCACTCTTATGTGGATGGTGAATCTAGTGGCTCAGAATAGAGCATTGATGATGAGTTGGGTATTCCTTCTATTGTTACACCTGGAGTAAGGAAGACCAGGGATGTTTTGAGAGCATCTGGGAGTGAATCTACTTTGCGCAGGTCTACCAGAGCTAGGTATCCTGTGGACAGGATGAAATATGATGGACTTACAACCATTCACTATGCCTATATGGTCAAAGTGATACAAGAACCAAAACCCACTTCTTTTGAGCAAGCCATGGGAAAAGAAAAATGGGAGAAATCCATGGATGAAGAAATGGATGCCTTGGAAGCAAATGCTACATGGGAATTGGTACCTTTGCCTAAAGGTATGAATGCAATTGGTTGTAAGTGGGTTTATAAGGTGAAGCACAATGCAAATGGTTCTGTGAACAGATACAAGGCAAGATTAGTAGTCAAGGGGTATGCACAAACATATGGCATTGATTATGAAGAAACATTCAGTTTGATTGCAAGGATGGCAATCGTAAGAGCAGTCATTGCTATGGCTATATCAAAGGAATGGTCTTTACATCAGATGGATGTAAAGAATGCCTTTTTTGCATGGTGATTTGCAAGAAGAGGTATATATGGAGCAGCCACCAGGTTATGTGCATGCTATTCATCCTGAGTTTGTTTGCAGGTTGAAGAAAGCCTTGTATGGCTTGAAGCAAGCACCTAGAGCATGGTCTGACAAGATAGGACAGTATCTTGTCACTATTGGCTTTCATATTTCCAAGGCAGATTTCTCACTTTATGTGAGAAAAACAGAGAAAGGTATTATGCTACTTGTCATTTATGTTGATGATTTGATTATGACATGTGACAATGATGAAGATATCCTTCATGTGAAAATGCTATTGAAGCAGAAGTTTGAGATGAAGGATTTGGGAGAGCTGCGTTATTTCTTGGGCATTGAGGTGATTAGATCACCAAGTGGGATACGGCTCTTGCAGAGGCAGTATGGATTGGACATGCTATCCAAATATGGGATGACAGGCTGTAAGCCTATTTCAGTTCCTTTGGAGCAGAATGTGAAGCTGAGCACAGATGCAGGTGAGCTTCTAGAAGACCCTACTATGTACAGACGCATAGTAGGAAGTTTAATTTATATGACTATTACCAGGCCAGATTTGAGCTATGTTGTTGGATTGGTAAGTCAATTTTTGCAGGCTCCAAGGAAACCGCATTTGGATGTGGCTAGACGCATACTCAGGTATGTGAAGTCCACATTGCAGTATGGACTACTTTATGAGACTAGGGTTCAGATATAGTTGCATGGATACACTAACGCTGATTGGGCTGGTAGTATTTCTGATAGACGATCTACCAGTGGATATGTGTTCTCTTTTGGGAGTGTTGCAGTCAATTGGAGTAGTAAGAAACAACCTACAGTTGCCTTGTCAAGCACAGAGGCTGAGTATAGGGGCGCAGCAATGGCTGCATGTGAGGTAGCTTGGTTGCATAAGCTACTTTATGATATGCATCAGCCTACAGATGGGCCAGTTGTCATTTATTGTGACAACATGAGTAGTAAATACTTGGCAAATAACCCAGTATATCATGCTAGAACAAAGCACATTGAGGTGCATTATGACTATGTGCGGGAGAGGGTTTTACTAGGTCTTATTGATCTAGTTTATGTCAGCACAGAGGATCAAGTAGCTGACATATTTACGAAGGCATTGGGTGCAGAGAAGCTGCGCAGGTTCAAAGACCTACTTGGTGTGCAGGAATTGGGATTGAGCTCGAGGGGGAGTGTTGAGATATCGAGCTCCACTCGTGATATGCCAGGGTGACCATTGTGCATTTATGTCACCGACTTGTAAGTTGATGCGGTTGGTACACCGCCCATGAATAATAGCTAGATGACAGCTATCCTTATCTACTCTAGTTCGTGGCTCAGTTAGTATGCCACTTTAGTTAGTTGAGTTTGGTTTGAGACCCATATATAGGATTCTTCTATTTCTATGTACTTGAGTTCTTTTGGCTTACATAACTAAGAAGAGGAAAGCTGTTTTCTGTCTCCACCTTTGTGTGTATTCCCCCATTGTGCAAGCAAGAAAGCTACAAGTGAGACTTCTTCCTTCTCTCCCACAATCTTGACACACCTTGCTAGGCGGTGCACTGTACAAGAGAGGCAAAGATGAAGTGCTACGAAGATGTGTTGCAAGAGATGAAATCGTCGTAGTATTGAAAGGATGCCATGACAAACCATGTGGTGGATACTTCACAAGAGAAGCAACAACTAGGAAGGCTCTGTTAGTAGGATATTGGTGGCCAACCCTCCACAAGGATGCATATGACTACTATAAGAGATGTGATGCTTGTCAGCGAATGGGGAAACCCACCAAAACAAGTGCCATGCCACTGTAACCTATTCTTCCCCTTAAGCCGTTTGAGAAGTGGGGGATTGATTTTGTGGGTCCCATTGATCCACCCACCAGATGAAAGTAGAAGAGATACATTTTAGTATGTACGGATTATGTCACAAAGTGGTGTGAAGCTAAAGCCCTGAAGTGGGATGATGGTAACAGCGTAACCTTGTTCATGTACGAAAATATTATCACCCGTTTTGGCAGTCCCCTCGAGCTGGTAAGTGACAAAGGTACTCATTTCCTTAACAAAATTATGGAGGAGCTAATAGAGCTGTATAAGATCTGCCATCACAAGTCCCTCCCTATTCCCCCAAATCCAACAGCCAAGTTGAAGTCACCAATCGCATCCTTTGCTCGATCCTGGCAAGAACGATTGCTGCACATCGTCACAACTGGGATGATTGACTTACAGAGGCCCTCTAGGCATAAAAAACCTCCCATAAGGCAGCTACAGGACAGACCCCTTTCCAGCTAGTGTATGGTACAGAAGCCATCTTCCCTGTTGAGCTGGAATTTCCATCTTTGCGAGTGGCAGTTAAAGACCACTTGGGAGATGATGAGTCACTGCAATGCTATCTCCTACACTTGGAATGCTTGGATGAGATACGGCGGATGGCCTTACAGTATATGGAAAGCACTCAAGCACGATGCAAAGCCTATCATGATAGTTTCATCAAGCACAAGGAGTTCAAAGAAGGTGATCTTATCCTGGCCTATGATTCGAGATTTGGCAAGTTTCTTGGCAAGCTTCAACAACGGTGGATGGGCCCGTACAAGGTACTTGCTGTCAATCCTAATGGCTTTGTTTAGGTGTAGACCGTTGATACCTCTGATGATCCTTTCCTTATCAATGGCTATCGTCTAAAGAAGTACTTCCCTCCCCGGGGATCTTGACAATCATAGCTGACCTACCCTCCCCCTTTTGGACGTTGCACTGTCATTCTCATCGTGCTTCTGATAGCCCTTATGATTCTCCTCATGAGGCAGTCTCGTTTTGCTAACCCCTCGCAGATACCTCTCAGCCCGACCTTGTTCTCTTCTCGTCTGATCCAACAATAGTGGCGAGGTTGGTCCTGACACATGGTATTTCTACCATTCTTTTTCTTAACGAAAAAGAAGAAGAAGAAAAAAATAATAAACAAAACTGTTATGGGAGAAAATGAAGAAATTCCCTGTCATAACAGGCCTTGTTCCAAGAAAAGGTGGAAACACCCTTGGGCGAGAAGCTGACTATGAAAAAGGTGGTAACACCCCGCAGTTCAGGATAGCTCTCATCAATAGTACCTTTCCAGCAAGTAATTTGAAGCCACCTCCCTTGGTGCGCTGTTTTTGCAATATTAGTCCGTCTGTCCTTCTTAACAGATGACCCTTTTTACAAATCATTGAAGTATGAGATTTGTAGGCTGCCTCCCTGGGTACGCCTCATCCTCAAGATCTTGATGAAAACAACAACCGACACAATCTTCATCACCAACCCCTTGAGTGATGTGAGCTTTCATCCTAACAGGATGGGAACGTGAGTATAGGCTGCCCTCTGAATCTTTCAACAGAGAGTGAGATAGAGGGTGGGGTGAGTGACCAGCCTTTCCCTTCCAATCAAATGAGAGGTGAGATGTGTAAACAGAGTGTTGCACACACGGGTTGGGCCTCTCAATGCACAATGCATGATCTGTTCATGTGCACTGCATCATAAGGCTTCTCGGCCTTCCTTCTTGCACTGTATGCCGGCATAGGGTGGGATGCACAGTTGCACCATCAATTATGTACAAGGCATTCAACATGTGCATAAGTGACAGTGAGGATTACATCAATGGGTTTCAGGAATGGATTTTCCTCTGTATCTTTTAACAGAGCGTGAGACAGAGGGTGGGCTAAGTGTGATTGGAGTTTCTTCAATCAATTATCTAGAGGTGAGGATTGAGGGACGTTACGACCATTGGAGTCGGGTATGTTCTCGTTTTCCTCTGCACCCATGGGATGGATCTCTGCTATCAGTACAGGACACGTCACTCTGTTCTGTACACTATACTATAAAGCTCCCTGGCATTCCTGTTTGCACCTATGCCAGACGGGGTTGAACGCATTGATGCACCATTAATTGTGCACCCTAGCATACTCCCTCTATAACATTACTTTGTTGATTCCTAAACTGGGTGTGAGCTCTGGGTTTTCATCATTATTTCCTCGAGTGATGTTAGTAATGGGGCGAGTGATTGTTCTTTCATTCCATTTGAGTGATCGTGAGTTGAGTGCAATATCCCCCGTCATCGATGAATTTCTTGCGATTCCTTCTACCAGCTACCTCCCTGGGTGCTGCCACGTGGTCCCTGCCACGAAGGACGTGTGCTGTGAAGACAGCTGGGTACCTCCTGCAGAGTCGACAACGATACAAGATGCAACCTTGATAGTTGACATTACTCCTCGGCAATATGGGCCAAGTTTTCTAACCCTACACCTTCTGTTTCTCAGTGATAGTCATGTCTTAAGTGTGGGGATGTTCGTGGTTGGTCTGATGTGTGGTACTAGGTCCTTGTTGTTCGGTTTACCCTTCCTGCTAAGGCTTTAAGTGTGGGGACATGTCCCTATGCGTCTATGCTACATACTCCCATGCATATACCCTACTATGATCATGCATCTATGTCATGACTTCATTTTACCCTGATGGGATCCCTTCCCCACTCCTCCATTCTATTTCATCATGTCCCCGAGGTTGTTCCTTGTCCATTTGCCTTTATCCTTTGTTTTGTCATTTTTCCATGTGAACGCATCTTATGTTCACTGAGAATCATATCCAACCTTACAGCCATGTTAATCCCTTCGAACTACCTATTCTTTCTTTTTACCAACCCCTGTTCCGATAGATGGTTCTAAAGTTATTAAATTTTTACGCAATTTCAGTAAATTGGATAGTTTTCCATGTGAATGCATCTTTCTTGCTTCGGAACACTGATTTGATGTGCCAACGCTTCCCTACCCATTCCACATGACATTTTTCCTTCTTACTCCGTGTCATTCTGATGCACGGTTCATCCGCTATTAATTTTTGAGGGTTTTTGGGTCCTTTTCGTGCCTATTTTTCACATTTTTCCATGTGAACATGCCCTATTTTCACCAAAATTCCAATTTAACTTGATAGTCGTGTCCTGCCAGCTTTTCCCCCACTTTTGCCTTTTTCTTGCCTCCTCTTCCGACTGCTTGATTTTTAGTTATTAATTTTTCCGAGTGTTTTCGGGTGTGTTTTTTGTGTCTTTTCCATATGAACCCCTCCCAATTCCCCCCACACTGAGTTTTGATGCGCCAGCCTTGTGAATCCCCTTTCCCATATATTTTTCCTATTTATCGCACTTCATTCGGAACAAGTGGATTTTTCGGTATTAATACACGTATGTGTTGTTGGGTCTATTTTTTGTGTTTTTCTCATGTAAACATCCTAATTTTGCCCTGGAACCAATGCCATATTTTTCTATCATCTTTTCCTCGTCTACTGGCACATTTTCCTTTTTACGGTTTTTCGATCCGACGTGCGGTTTGGGTTTTATTAAATTTTTTTCCTTTTTGCCGTATGGCAGTGTTTCTCGTATCGCACGTGAACGCGCTTGTTTTGGTTTTCAGCGCCTCGGGACGCCCCCGTGGCATCTGTAGCTTGCGTGTCGCCGTCCTTGCTCCGTCTGATCTCGCCGCTGCAAATTTTTTACCCCCGCCCCGCGCTTGCGCGTGAGACGGGGGTGCACTCCTTTTTACCCATCATAACAATTTTTTTTCGTTATTAATTTAAAAATAACAACACCCATTACAAAAAAAATACACACACACAAACACACAAATAAACCCCACCACAACAACCCACATAAAAATTTCCAAATTAATTAAAAAATAATTTTAAAAAAACAACATTAAAAAAAACAAGCACACATAAAACAACAATAAAAAAAACAAAAACCTAAATAAAAAAAGAACACACCTAAAAAACAAACACACAACTTTTTAAAAAAAACACATAAATTCACATTTTAAAAAAACGAAAAAGGAAAAGAAAAGAAAAAAACAAAAACAAACAGTTTACCTGACTCCTCCTGCGTCGCGTCGTCGTTCTCCTCCCCCTGATCCTCTGTCTGCGCCGCCTCCTCCCTCTTTCGCGGTCCTCTCCTCCTTCTCCTCGCCTACCTCCAACCTCCCCCATTGCTCGTCCGACCGCCTCCTCCCTCTTCCCCGGCCCTCTCCTCCTTCTCCTCACCTTCCTCCCACCTCCCCCATCGACACCTCCTCCCTCTCCCTCGGCTCGCCCTTCACACCCTTCCGCCCCTCTTCCGCCCACGTCCTCCACTCTCCTTCCGCAGTGTCCTCCACGCTCCTTGCAGCCCCCGCCACAAGCCCCTCCACCACCTCTCTTCTCCTGCGCCCCCCCCCCCACCATCTCCTCCTCCTCTCCTCTTCCCCCACCGCCACCACGCCCTCCACCACTTTCCTCCTCCCCCTGGTCAGTCTACACTTACTAACCTTACTTAACTTACTACATTAACCTAATTAACTTAGGTTACTAACTTCACCTAATTAACTTAGGTTACTAACTTCACCTAATTAACTCAGGTTACTACATTAATCTAATTAACTTAGGTTACTAACTTAACCTAATTAACTTAGGTTACTAACGTAGCCTAACCTTACTTAGGTTACTAACTTCACCTAATTAACTTAGGTTACTAACTTAGCCTAATTAACTTAGGCTACTAACTTAACCTAACCTACTTAGGTTACTAACTTCACCTAATTAACTTAGGTTACTACCCGCACCTAATTAACTTAGGTTACTCACCTACCCTATTTAACTTCAGTTAATTACTGAACTAACTTACTCTAACCTAATTACCTTAGGTTCCTTAACTCACTTACCCTAACCTACCTTCCTTAACTTATTCACCTTAATTTAGTTAATCACCTAAGTTCCCTACCCTAACTTAGATCCCTTCTTTCCCTCCCCTCTACTAACCATCGTTTTTCCCCATGTTAGCCCCCGTTTCTGCCCCTTGGCCCCTCTTCCTCCTTTGTTCACCCGTTGCACGTGCACGTGTTCGTGAGCTGCTAGCGAGCGTTCACGCGTGAGGACGCGCCTTCGACTTGTCCCCGCGGTGGTGTGTTGCAGTCAGGCATTCACATGCAGTCATCCTTCGCTCTTCACACGCAGCTCGGGTACTGCCTTTTAATTTCAAAGCCCGAAAAACATATAAAAAAGGCATAAAAATAAACATAAAACACCAAAAAACTTCAAAAATTCATTAAAATTCATTTAAGATCCAAATAAATTGTAAAAAAATCCTAAAAAATTTACAACATTGGTGAAATCATTTGCATTATTTTCTAAAGTGTAAATTCAAGAAAATAGATTTCAAAAAATTCAAAACTTCAAATTTTTTAAAAAAATACATGCACAATGAGAAAAATTCATTAAAAATTAGTAAAAATTCAAAAATATTTTCAATTTTTTAAAAGAAAATTTCACAAATCCCCTTGCCCCTTTTGTCAATAATTTCTCAATTGAAACTGTTTCCATAAATGACAAAAGTATTATTTGAAGCCAACACCCTACTTTTAATACTTCACCTCATGAAAATTCATTTTTAATTCCAAAAATCAGCTGAAAAATCATGGATAGATTCACACACATTGTTGACACTTGTTGAATTGCTGAAATTCCACCATTACACTTTACAACATATTCATGTGTTCTATATCCCGTTTTAATCATTTAAAAAAACAAAAAGAAAGAAAAAGAATTAAAAAAACAAAAAATAATAATGTACAAAATACAAACACACCTAAAATATATATTTTTTAAAAAATAACAAAAAAAACCACAAAAAAATAAATAAATAATAAAGCTAAAACAAACACACTAAGGTGCTTTATTTTTTCCAGTCAGTGGTTTTTGCTTTTTTGACTGGATTCCTTGCATTTGGGACTACTCCGTGCGCCTCCACTCTTTTACATACACATCCCTACCAGGCATTCTTTGTGATTGTCTGTGTTTGTGGTGTGTGTGTTTTCCATCTGAATGGCGCCTCACGCTCCTCCTCCTATCTAGTATGTCTCGTTGATCAATAGGGATTATTCCTTCCTACTGGCTTTTGAGCCTATAGTGAAAGTAGGACTTGCAACTTTCATGGCTGCTTCACTCCCATTGATTCTAGACGATCCATCCCTGTGTGATGAGTTTCTTGCATCATACAGTAAGAAATCGAGCCTGGTTCATGGTGCTTCCATGGTATTGACACCCCAAGGGTTAGGGAAGGCTTTGTCTCTTCCCTACAAAGGAGAATCCTTTGTTACAGCCAGCCAATTATTCTCCAATGATGATATTCTCGAGCTGTTACAAAAGCAAACCAAAGAGATTTTGGATGTCAAGAAAGTGATTAACACTTCAAGAGTGTCTATTTCCATGATCATTGATTCTCTTTGGAAGTGAGTTTGCCAATTCCTCCAAGACAAGTTTATGCCTGATAAAACACCATCTCATTATTTGTCCAAGGAGCTCTTCACCGCTTCTAGGATGGTGTTAAAAGGGGTGGCCATTGATTGGAGTACTTACCTGCTTACGTAGATGGACCAACATTTTGTCAAAGTGACCAGAGGGAATGTCACAAATGTTACCTATGGTTCATACTTATATGCTTTCTTGACATACTCAGTCCTTAAGAAGGGTGTGCTACCACCTCCTCCATCTGATCTAGTTCCTTCCCCTCCACCTTTAGAAGATTTAGAACCTATTGACATAGAGGATCTTGATTCCCCTCCTCTATTGGTCATTCAGCGGAAGCACTTGAAGCGTGTGGCAGATAAAACTCCCCCAGACATTCCTTCATTAACAGTTTCTGCTACTTCTGGCAGTGACCTCCTTGCCTACCTCACATGCAACAATTTATTCAGGGCACATAGAGAGGGTTCTTTGGAAATATCAGTTCCTTCACTGAATAGTTTAGTCTCAGGAGATGCCATTCCATTCCTTTGTAATAACATCCAGAGTTCTATTGAACTCTCAGTGACAGCTTGTGTTCAACAGCTATATGCTTCTTTCTATGAAGAATTGATGCAGTCCAAAGACCAGTTGCATAAGGCAACCTCAGAGTTAGCCTCTACTAAAGACACTCTTACTGATCTATTTAAGTAGATGGAGCAGCGGATCCAAATGATTGAGACCTAGAGAGAAGAAATATCTTATTTGAAGATTCAGTTAGCAGAAGCTCAGTCAGAGGTCACTAGAGTCTCAGAAGAGAAAGAGAAAATGTCCAAAGAAGCAATTGCTGTCTTACATGTATCTACGAGGTGATCTGTTGATTTCAGATGATGTAGATCTGGCTTGGTATGTGGGGGATGTGGTTTTGCAAGCTGTTGTATATGTCAACTATTTGGAGTTGAGGATAGATGACATGTTCCAGTGTTATTCTTCTAAAGTGGCTACTTGCCCTGACACTTCATGGCATTCAATGATTGATTCTGTGGTCTTGAATCAACGTTAGAATATAGCTTCTACTTATGTGCAGACCACTAACCAACTGAGGGTGGATTGCCTAACTTATCTTTCCAAGAACTATCCATTTGATTCATTCTTCTTTGATGCCTACCAAGAGACGATCTGTTTTAGGTCCCTTTGTTCCTAACCTATTGTACTATCAACAAATGGCCCATCGCTATGATACTTATCTTTTCCTTTATCAAACCAACTCAGCAGCTATCTTACCTGTCCTTTTCCAACCTTAGGGTTTTCCTCAAATTCCTATATTTACCTATTGTTCTTTCATCAAAGATCCACTTTTTTCCCCTTCTCCGCCATGTCCTTTACCATCTATACATATACATTCTACTTTTCCTACTTATCAATTGACACCTTTCCTAACTGATTCACTTAAATTTTCAGCCACTCCTTCTTTAGCTTATTCCTCCTTTTATGATTTTGCCTACCCATCTTTTCATCCTCTTTTACTTATTCCACTTCCATCTCCTGCCACTTCTATTTCTCAACCCCCTCAGTTGGTTAGTGAGTATGAAGGATTTGATTAGCAGATTCTGAGAAGAAGAGGATAGAGCTCGACTGATTCTCTCACGGGAATTAACTAGCCATTAAATCCAGGGGACTAGACCACTGCTAGTCAAGCATACCAGAATTACCTCCATTTTGCTCACCAATATTCACAATCTCTAGATCCTTCAATGAGATTGACAGCTCATTTTTCTTGGTACTTAGCATATATGCATAGGCATTCCCATGATGATCAAAAGGCCATTCCAAAGCTTTGTATGAATGTCAATGTAAACATTGATCCCTAACAGTTGGATGTCCTCTATTTTCATGCCCTATGTCTACCTAGCAGATACCTTGTTTTGCTAGAAAAGATGTGCTGCCTTCAGTTCTTTCAAAATCCTCCAAAGATATTTGTGAATGAGTCCTTCTCCATGGATTGTTTTTGAAATCACCAAGCCTTAAAAAGGGATCACCTTCATTGATGCCTTTGCAATGTATTTTGGATGATTCTTAATGATATATATCTCTTTTTGGAGGTGTCATTTAGATGGTTGTGTTAGTGTTTGTGTGTGTGTTGTAATAATTTGTATGTGATAAGTTCGTACTGATTGAATAATTTGTTCGAGAGCTCCTTTCAAACTATTGATGGTGGATGGAAAGCTTATGATGGAAAGCTGAAGAAGAACTTATTATATCCTTTATAAATTTGTTATGACTTTTAATTGATTATCAGATGTGTTAATGAATAACGAAGTTTTCCTTTCGTGGTATTTTTTCTAGATATATAGGCGATAAGTTGGGGTCGTGGTGGAGAGATTATTAAAGATATTGAAAAAGATTAAATTGAGCTCTTTAGTGAACTTATATTCTTCTTTTCCTTAGGTTGCAAGGATGCTTCCTTTCTAAGTGTGAAGATATGTTGAGAGTGGAAAAAGGCTGAAATTTTGACTAATTTTTATTATTTTTGAGGTCTGAATGATTGATTTTTGATGGATTTAGAATGATGTATGATTGTTAATGGAAGTGTTTGAGAGCGTTTTGGATGATATTGATTATGTTTTGGAAGCTCCTAATGATTTTTAGTGGAGATATGAGGCTCCGTGATGTTCTAATAGGTTCTGTTGAGGTTCTGATTGGTTCTATATACCTTCTGTATAGCTTCTGTTTTGTTCTGATTTTCTTCTGTATGAAGCATAGATTGATGATTGATGAAGTTTGAAATCTTTTGAAAGTTTATTGAATAGTTTGGAATGGTTTTAGTATGAGTTATGAGGTTTTGATGATCTTCTGTAACCCTCTGTAAACCTTTTGTAGAGCCTCTGTCTCTGCTCTGTAACTGTTCTGTATCTGCTCTGGTCCTATACTGTACTGTTCTGTAGATATTCTGTAAGTGTTTTGTAGAATGTATGTGTGACTTTGAGAAAGCTTTTTAACTTTTGGAAAGGATGAATCTAAGTTCAAAAGAGGTAAAACAAATGGAAGAAGCAGCTGCTGCTGAAAACTGAAGAGAAGACTGAAGTGACAATAACAGTAGTGAGCTATGAAGAGACACTATAGTGGCTCTGGTGCCTCTTCACATCAGACATACCTCTTGGGAGGTGCATCCACGACCTAAGAAGGATTATTGAGAGTCACTATGAGAGTATTGTAGTGAGGAGATGATGTACTATTGAGAGAGCCAAAGATAGTCAATTCTATCAAAACAGTGTAACTGAGAGAGAACTATGAAGACATTGAAGATGAATACTATGTGATTGATTTCGATTATAAAATGGTGTATTATTTTGTGTTCCTTGTTATATTGAAGAATTCTATGAAGATGTTGAAGATTATGGTTGATTCTATCAAATCCGTGGGAGATATCTACTATGATGCTGCGTGAAGATTTGTTGTTTTCTTTGTTTTGGTCATCAAAAGAATGAAATAAAATCTTGTTGATGTTACAAGATAGATTTTCTTGCAGTAGAATCCCCTTTTCCTTGGTGTTCCTCTTGGGGCTCCAGTTATATCTTATCTATACTTCGTGTACATTGTATAGTGTGTGGAAGAAGAAGAAAAATCAGCAAGAAAACTATTTGGCCTCCGTCTCTCTTCTTGTGTTCTTGAGTGAGCATCCTCTTGTGTATACAGTGTGTGTTTTGTGCATCAGCTCAAGCAAATCCCCCCATCACGTGATTCTTGACACTGAAGGCATGTCGACCATGGCATAGGAGGGAAAGGGAAGAGCCCCCATAAATTTCATCCCACCCCTCATGATGCCTACCCTCGCAATGACAACGCCCACATTGAGCACCCCAGTCATGGTCGACACCACTAATCTTATGGCATGGGTGCAATATTTTGTTATCAAGGAGCTAGCTCAAGCAAAGAGCATAGAATCCTTGACTATAGGGCAAAAGAGTCCGGCAGCGGCAACAAATGCCGAGTCAAGGCAGGATCCTAAGCGATAAAAGGTGGGGGGCCTCCACTACTCCCATCCCCATAATCTCTTTTTAGTACATGGTGACCTACCGAGTTTTTTTCAGTTGAAAGGCCGCCACTGACTCTTTCTCGGCTTCCAACTTAGCCAACACTATTCGTTTTTCCTCCTTGGCCTTCTCTAGTTGGGAAAGGAGCTAAAGGCCAACCTCAGCGCCATGGAGGAAAATGAGAAAACCTGGAGGTAGCAGCTTGAAGACAAAAACCAGGTGTTGGTGGTGCTACAATGCAAATATAAAACCTTGATACTATAGCACACGGATGTGGAAGCTCAACTGCAAAGAATCAAATCAGGCATGGAAGAGCTGGCTGAAAGAGAAGCAGAAAGGAAACAAGAACACAAGGAGCATCGCCAAAAGGTCAAAGACCTCATAGTCAGAGTATTTTGAAAATAAATGAGTAGAAGAGGTTGGAGAGAGAGATTGAACACTTGGAAAAAGAGAAGGAGGAGCTCAGCCACAAGGGGAAAGAACAAGAGTCAATCATAACATCCCTAACACGCATGCAGGGGGAGAGCTCCAAGTAGATGATGAAGAGAGTCGAAGAGTGGGCAACCCACAATGAGAACCCTGGCACACAGTCTGGCTCAAGTAGATAAAGACAAAAAACTTATGGAAAGCAGAGTAGAGGCCGCCCGGGTGAGCTTCCAAATGCAGCAACACACCTTCTTGAATACCCTACTAGACATCACCCAAGCAGAGGGAGAGTCTATAGAGGCCACGAATAAGAAACTAGGAATGGCTCGTAGAGCCCTCAAAGCAGGCTTGTAGATGCCAACAAAACCTAGGGGAGTTTGAAGAGCAACACCACTATCTCCTATTGGCAAGCCTAACCCCACAAGAAGTGGACGCACTTGGATTCACCAAAGAAGAAGAGTAGGAGCCAAGGTAGGAGAGTGAGGTGGATATGAACTTTGAAATGGGACCACACGAGGAAGAACTTGTCCCAACGCCTCCTTCCTCGTAGCTGAAGAGTACCAAGATATAGAAACCTCCATGTAGAAAGAAAGGTGGCACTAAGGGAAAGAAGACTCACAAATGGTGGAGGAAACAAGAAGAAAATAGAATGCTGAGGGAGCGAGGACACCCCAATCACCTATCCCACCATGTGAAGACAATGCCTCAGCAAGCTTCCATGTTGACCTTGTAATTTGGGAGAGGCAAGAAATGTCTAGGAGCCCCTTCAACTTTAACTTTCAATTCTTCACCATCTTGCGTAGGGTTTTTCCCATCAAGGTGGTGGAGGGGGTGATTAACATCAGAGGCACGTTCGGATAGAAATGGTTGGAGGAGAGAGAGAAGAACCCCACATTATGGGCCACTGAAGATACCGAATTTTGGTAGAATAAAATTTTTGAAGTGCCAAGGTCTGTACCTGGCTATGAGTGCCAACCTACATGGAGAAGAAGGGTTTGCGACACCAACATGGACACTTGGATGGCCTTTTGCAACATCTAACCCTTTGAGCAAAATGACCCAACCTTTATCCCTTCCCTCGATGGGTGGGAGTGGATTTTAACTCCAATGCCCACAGCTGCTATGATTTCCCTATAATTTATAATCCTCATTGTACTACATATGAAGATGCCCTCGTCTTCACATCATAGAACTTGTATGATGCCCTAATCCACTTCACCAAAAAATTCTCTTCATGCCTTGATCCCCCCTTTATTACTACTTGTAATTACCTTAGACTTCTTAGGATACTCTTTAGGCAAGATCCCACCCTGCAGGAGCACGGCCTCCCATTACTCCATTTTGATCCTAACACTATAGATAGTTGTGCAATGGCTCAACTAATGATGCAAGCTGCTCCTTTATTTTGCTTAGCTCTTCTAGAGGATATGAATGATAGCCACTTCACCTGCTGCAATCATCCATTCCTCTCAACCACCACCCTTCACGTCTGCCTAAACATCAAAGGGTACCTCCAAAGGTGCAAATTCCTTAACAAATCTATTAGGCCCCCTTCTCCACCCCACTCTGATGATGAAGACTAACTTCTATCATAAACATGTAACTTGGACAAAAAAAAAAGCAAAAGAAAAAGAAAAAGAGAAAGAAAAGAAGAAGAAAAAGAAAGGCAAGGAGGTACAAAGCAAAAAAGGAAATCACAGAACATGGAAACAAAAAGAGATATCACATGTAGACACAGCAGGATGCACAAGGGTCACATTCACCTAGGGGTTCTCAAGTTAGGTGCATCTAGTGGCCTTGGTCAGCCAGCTCTGTAAACCCCTAGCCCTTTTTGATTCCCCACTACACATTCTTAGGTCACATCAAGGGCAAGACATACCTAAGAAGGTAATTCTTGCCTATGGTTAGACCCATCACCCTAAGCTCCCTACATCGCATCTCCCTTATGCACAAAATAGGTCCTCAAGTGTGGGAAACTACTGAGGGACCAAGGTTAGATCCATCTCACAATTCCACAAGCACGTGCACCATGCACTCCACTGCAAGGCAGAGACACCCCTAGGTAGTGCACCTTCTTTTCTTTCCAAGTACAAACAAAGGCCTCAACCACCAACTTCGGCTGCCCCATCATCCATGCAATATACCCCCAGCTCCCACCATCTTAACCGAGTGATTCTTCCCAAGCTCAATTCCTCTACAGTATCATCATCATCGACTCATGCATCCCTTTCTCAACAAACCCTCATCATCTCAAAACCACAATGTCTTGGGACCAACAACCACCTGTGAGAGGAGCCATTTTATGTGATAACATTCCCATGAAGGCAAACCAAGGAAGAGGCAGATTGAGGTAGCCTAGTCAAAAAGTGAATGAAGAAGCTCATTTGGAACAATGCAGGAGAAGGCAGCCACAGAGGGCCAAATGACGGATCCACACATCTGCCTCCCTCCATGCAGGGATCTGTCCAACACGATATTCAATGTCAAAGGCATAAATCACTCCAACACACCCTCAGCCAAGGCTTCTATACAAACTCAAAAAAGCCATCTAGCTACACCCATCACCCCTTCTAACCACTCTGCCTTAATGCCATGGGATTAGCACTCATCTAGGAGGGAGGTAATGTTAACCCCTCAGAAGAACAAGGTGGAAAATCCAGAAAATCTAAAGCAGAAGACAAGGCTAAGGCAAAAGTGAAACGAAAGATGAAGGCGCACCAAGAAAAATATGGAAATATAAGAAGTGAAGAAAAGTCCTAAATCAAGGAGAAAGGCACACAATAAAAAGAGCAAATCAATACTTTTGTAAAAGAGCGCATCATGATTTATTTTAAGAGCATTCATGTAAATTGTAAAGGTAGATAGGCAATAGGAAGAAAGCTAGGAAGATAGGAGGAAAATGGAAAAAAGGGCCTAGGGGATGGATGCCCATGGAATTTTAGGGAATGTATATAAAGTTCAAAAAGTGAATGAGAGCTCATTCTTTGGTGTGTGGCAAAGTGGAGTCTTCTTCTTCTCTTCTTCTCTTCTCTTAATTGCTTGCTTGTGAGTGCTTGAGGGAGGGAGGGTGAGTGAATGAGGAAGTGACTGTGTGAGGGTGAGGGATCTTGGAGGTGAAGCCCTCCACCATCTCCTCTCTTCTTCTTCTCTTCTCTTCTCTTGTCTCACGCATGGCTATGGAGGATGGATCTTGGAGGAAGAGGTTTGAGAGGATGCTTGAGCTTGCACCACAAATCATGGAGCTATTGAAGTGTTCGAGAGATGAAGCAACTCAATCGGGCATCAAAGTAAGCTCACTACACTCATAGAGAGGGATAGTACATCGACTATGGGAGAGGTAGCCATTAATCCTCACTTGAAATGCTTGAACAATAAGCGGTCCATGGGTCTTGGCAGTTGTCCCTACATCAAAGTTATTAGGTGGGAGCTCATTGATGATTGGTTGAGATTTTGATTGATAGACTGTTGGAGCACTCACAAATTGAGCACCCTTCCTCTTGTCTTTTCTCTTATCCTATTTTGATATATTTTTGGGCATTATTTTTTGAAGCCTGGGATTGAGGGGCACACATACCACTTGTGATTTTGGGCAGCCACACCAAGGTGTTACTTTTATAGTAACCTTGGGCACACAATTTGAACAGGGTCTATTCTATGGCCATTTTGTAGGCCATCCTATATGCCCGTAAAGATGCCATGAGCTTGTTGTCCCAGTCTCACTGTGATTCAGGATCAAATCTTCCATGAATCCTGAGTACTCTTAACAGACAATTTTGGGTCCCTCATGGGTTTCGATAAATGGTCTGATCAGCCTAGGCAGTCAAATTGAGTCTCTACCAAGGGGGCAAGCAACTAATGGTTGGTAATTTTAGTCACTCCTGGACTGTTAGGTTAAAGTTATGGTAACAATTAGCTCTATGGTCTCATCTACAGGTCTAAGCTATAACTTGGATTGCTAGGTAGCTAGATGTTGGCCTTAGGAGGTTCTGGAGTGGTAAAAATAGTTAGGGTTAGTGAGTAAGATGGATAGCCAATCACATTGGCCTTTTCCCCAACAACAAGTGCTCCAATAAGATGCTCCTTATCACATTTCAAATCTACAAGCACGTTTCATAATTCTCTTTTAATTTGTGGATAGCTTTTTTTTAATTCATTCAACACTTTTTCCCCAAAACCTTTTGTAAATCATCCTAACCAAGTTGTATTAGGCTCGTATTAACAATAACAGTAATGAACCTTCCACTAGCATAATCACCTTTCCTCAAGATAGTTGTATTCCTCAACAATCTCTTTAGCTTCCTCATAGCCTCTATGTGCATTCTATCCTACTAAAATGTCCACTCTTTTCTCAATAACTAAGAGCATCAACAATATGCACAAAGTGAGGAATCCAAATAAGATGAAATACATAGGCTCCCAAAAATCTTTGCACCTCTCAAATTGATGACCAAGTATCTTCAATCTTATCACTAGCATCCACTTTTACTAGAGATGGTTGTCTACCATACGAATCACATATGTGACCTCAAAACCTCATAGCCTCCAAAAAGTGACTTCTGAACTAAAAGAGTAAGAACTATTTCTTCAAATCTAGTCAAGATCATTCCATAGTCAGCAATGTGCTCTGCAACCAGTCTCCTCCATCCCTAATCATCCAATTCTTCATCTTTATTGTCTTTGCATACCCTTTTGTCAACATGTCATCCATAAAAGGTATAATAAGTTGTGGCATATAATCTTGTAATACTTTTTTCATTGCACTCATCATGTGAGCAATAGAATTCATTTGTCCTTATAGTAAAGTGCACATGTACGCTAATCCCAATGGCATTTTCATAATAGTAAGATCCATGCTTTTTATTATCAACTAGAACTAATCATAAATAGAATATAAGTCACCTAAAAATTAAATAGTTCTCCTAACAAAAGACTTTGCAATTCATCCACAACTGGACTTACCTGTATATTTCTTGTAGTCACTTTGTTAAGCGATTACATATCTTGAATAAACCTCAATGTACCATTTTTGAAAGGAAACTAAACCATTTGTTTGAATGAGCTAAAGAAGGCTCCAAAATCCCCATTTGAGTCTTTTCATTCAAGAAAGAAATTTGAGTGGGTAGATAATTATTTGGCCCATAGATTCCAAGGTACATGTAGAATAGTGAAAATGACCATGGGTACAACAATAGTTGGATCCATGCAACCAATCCCATGTGGCTAAAATGGGAAATCTCTATCATGTCTAGACAGCATATCTGTAAAGCATTACTTCTCTGTAGGTGAAAGAAAGTCATCACATCCAATCTTTAATTCCTTATGTAACTCAACTATAAAGCAAAGTCCAATCTTTCTTGGGTCTCTCAAATTTGGCTAATGAAAAGTCAATTCAATCTTGTCCTCACTATCTAGAGGTATTGATAATGCAACTGGTTTAACTTTTTTATCCATAGTCTTATACTTTAGATCAATTTTTACTTTATCCCTTTCATTTGGACATATACTTTCCTACTTTGCAAACTCTCTATCACGTGATACATATCCAAGGAAGATAAATGTACCATACTATTTTTAGATTTCATCCTAGAATTTAGTATAGTTGAAAGTTCAACCATCGTACCAATATAATATTATCCATCATACATTCACGATATACATTCTTTAGCTTCCAATTACCCATGCCCCTTCATGTCTTCCTATTCCTTGAGCACATATTTTTTTGCAGCCCAAATCATAGTTTCAACCCTTTGGAAGTGTATTTTACTTCTTATTCAAAATTCAATATAGCCTATAGAAAAAGTGCATGAACCTACTATATGAAATGAGAGCCTTTTTCATCTTGCACCATCATAGTCTCACTTTACAATGGTACCTATTGAAAATCCATTTTTTCGTGAGAATCCTTGAACTCTTTTACATTAGGAGGCAAAGGATTCTCTCAAACTATTACGATTGCTTGCATGTCTAAAAGAAAAAATAAGGAACTATACGGCTTGTTTTCCATCAATGCTTCTAATTCTTGCATATGCTCTAACACTTTTGTGTCCATGCATACTATTGTAATGTATGGTTGTCCAAGAATGATAGGATACAAAGAGAAATCCTAAATAAAGAAGTGTTGATCAAGCTAGACATCCTCAATAATAACCTTTACATTGAAACAAGTAACATACAAGTCTCCGAGAGCTTTGTTAGTAGCATGTATCCTCCACCATCCAAACTCTACATCTAATGGTTCTCATATAAAACTTGGCCATAACATTGATTTCAAATCCATGATCAATTTGAGCAATGGAAGGACCTTCAAGATCCCCAATTTTCACTAATATCTCAATGCTTTCTCTAGTTGAATGATTTCATGTACAATGTATTTCAAGTATAACACCTATAGTCTCTTCCTCACTATAATGCATTTGATGCACTCCCCTTGATATGTGGCTACAAACCTATGCATTTTAAGTCTTAATAGCTACTTTTTAACCCTTAAAAAGTACATTTTCAGCATAAAAAATTATATTTCTAGCACTCTTGTCATCATCACATGCATTGCTTGTATACCTTGTAATCCTAGCTCTTCTTCTCCTTGAACCATATCATGCATTGGATCCCCAAAAAACTATAGTTTTCTCTTTATGATATCGGAGATATTTTTGCAAAATTCTCTCATGCCAATAATCTTTCCTAGGATAAATTGGACTTTATTATTCAATATTTGTTCTTCGAAAACCTTATGTCAGTTAGTGGTAGTCTAAACATTGGACTGCAACTTATAGCTTGGCTATTTTTCCATTGGTTTAGCATGTTCCTACTTCTTTTCGCTTGACATATCATCCATAGTATTCTTAGGTGAAGACCTAGTAGGAGGTGAATGCTAATTAAGCTTTAGACCAACCACTTCCCCTTACTGCCCTCTTTGACATTATGCATGGATTCTATAATCTCTCTTTCTCTTTTCTTCCACAATAGCCTCTATGTTTTGAGACTTGGCAAGATATGCATAAGCGTAGAAAGAATTCACTCAAGCATCCCAAATCTAGTCCCTTGAGCTAAAAACATAGAAAATTCTCAATTATAAGTGATTTCTTTATCAATGTAGTTTATGTAATCCATTAGGTATTTGAAAGTTCATCTTAGGACTATTTTAGTCCCTACATCTTTTCTATTCTTAGTAGAATATAGAAAAGAAGAGAAAATCCTTTAGCCTCCACTATAATTCATGCCTTGGTTCTGTCAGGGGGTAGGGTGAGAGCTATTCTTGTGCTTTGTTGATAATCTATTTTGTATCAGCTTGATGCTCTTTATGATTATGCATGTGCATATCTATTTGTGGGATTCGATGAGGTGACTCATCCTATCCCGTGGTTGCCAATGAGAGATGGAGTTTAGGAGCCGCTTTTGAGCCGTACTTGAAGCATTTGAGGTCGTTTTTGGAGTAGGAAGTGCCCGGGAAGCGCTAAAGACCAATTTTTCATGAAAAATCAAACAGTGGTGGATGATCAAGAGCTAGAGTTTTCCTAGATGCATTTTGACGTCAAGATTCCAACACAACTATCGGTTCTTTGATCGGATTTCATTTGATAAAAAATAAGATCCCTGCTCACTTTGAACTCACTTCTGATAGGGTTATAACAACAATACCCTTTCTTCTCTAAAGAGTATCCAATAAAAATACATTTTGCAGCCTTTGGATCAAGCTTCTTTTGTAGCTCATTTGGCACATGAACATATGTAACACAACCAAATACCTTCAAGTGTGATACATTGGGCTTCAATACTTAAATATAACAAGCAACACCAAAACTAAGAGATAGGGGGCTTTGATACCATGTCAAAATGGTGTGAAGCAATGAAAGCAAAGAGACATAGCTAATAGAATTGTTGTAAACACATAGAATAGGAAAGAATACCAAGTGCATGATATACCCGAAGAAAGTAAACTCTCGAAATGGAATCCATATACCAAGGCTCAAAAGGATGCATGTTGTCCAAATATGTCCACACTAATAAGAATTTTCCAATATCTCTTTAATTAAGTCTATGCATCCATAATAGACTTTTCCTTGCTCTTCTTGGTCCAAAATTTCATGTCAACAACAATACGTGCCCATAAAGTTTAGCAACTCATTGAGACATATGTGCATCTTATTGTGATTGTAGCGAACACTTGGATGGCTCTCTATTTAGCTCTCCTCTTGTGAATTTTTTGCAGTCTATTATAGAAATCTTACAGTAGCTCATAACTGGTCACTTCCAAAAATAGTAGCACCTTGCTCACATAAAGAGCAACACATGCCCGATTCTATTGCTCTAAATATCACCTTAATTATTTATATCCCTAATACATCTTATGAATGTACTCATGGTTATATCACAAATATGGTAGGCAAAGTTGCCCTCAATCCTAGCACTCCAATCTAAATATTGATCGTGTGATCAATGCATGTTTTTGTAAAAACAAAGAAATTGATCTAGTGATGTAGAGCTAGAGTCCCAAGCTCGCTTTCTACTTGCTAGGATGAACTTACATGCAACAAGAGTAAAGTCACTAAAGCCCAACTTGTTTTCTACTTGCTATGATGACCTTACATGTGGCAATAATTAAGTCAATGAAGCCCAACTTGCATTAAATTAAGTCTTCTTTCTAATAGCCCTGCACTTAGATAGTTTTGTAGCAAAATACAACCCTAAACTCTTTGTATATTAGATCTTTGGTAGCCTATAATCCTCTACTAAAGAATTGCACATTTTTATTATTTTTGAGACGAGTTATATCTCGAGTTTCTCTTTGTGTTCCTTCATGAAAATGCAACAAATGTGTAGCTAGACACACCCAAGCACCATAGATGTTGGTTAATTGACTCTAGTCATAAATACAACTAAGCATACTAGCTCTTCATGACATGTCATCCCTTTCTCTTAGTACTCCCAGAAGCAACCTCAACCACTCATACATATAGCAAAGCCAACTTGTTACCTTCAAAATTCATTGGCTTGCTTTGCACAATGCCATCCTTCTTCCATGCAAGCTATTCTTTGAGAGTACTTGGCTTGCACTCAGTGATAAACCTATAGCATGCTCATATGATACTAACAATTAAGGGAGGCTACTTTTTCCCTTCTATAGCACCCGATTCATCTCTGCCCCTCTTTGATGTTCTTCTAGCCTCTAAGTGTAGAGAGAGAGAGAGAGAGAGAGAGAGAGAGAGAGAGAGAGAGAGAGAGAGAGAGAGAGAGAGAGAGAGAGAGAGAGAGAGAATTGAGAGCTAGTTTATTACCAATTTTGGCCCTAGTGCTCTCTCACTTTCATTATCCATCATTGATCCTTTGGTATCAGCCAACCCTCCTCATTCTCTAGTCCCCTTGCTACCATTTGGCATCCACATTGATGCATAGAGCTACATGTTGGGGCTGACCATTACAGCCTTGTATCCTTCAACCATCATAGTTAGATTTTTTGTTCTCTCCCCTACATTCTTCTTTAATCTCCTTCCTCTCTCCGTGTTCACTTTCCTTTCTACTGCACACTCTCACATGGTGTAAATGTATGAATGTTGTAAAATGAAAAATGCAAAACACAAACACAAATAGAGGAAGAAAGAGAACTTTGAATTGAATGTATGAATGTTGTAAATGAAGGAAAATGTATAGAATTCTCAAGGGAAGATCAGCTATCCAACAATCGATGGCTCTTGTGGGAGCAAGTTGAGGGAGTAGTCAAAGTGTGACATCCATTGGAGACTGATCTAGAGTGTTGGAACCACTAGTGGGAGGTAAGAGATTGCTGAATATCAAAGGGCAATAGGTTGGTCACCAAAATGCAATAGTATGGAGGTTGAAAACTAGTAAATGTAGTAGTGTACCACTAATTTGAGTCTGAAATCTGGTCATTGAGGTTGTAAACAATAGGGTGATAGCTAAAGAAGGTGTATCAAATGCAAAACAAGTCTACACTAATGAAAATGTCAACTCAATGATGCACAAAAGATGGCTCAACAACAAGGCATCTTGTAGAACAACCTAAAAAAGTAATTGTTTGGGGTTGTAGGGGTAGCCACCAATAGCTAAGATTAGTGATTGGTAGCAGTGGTGGATAGGTTCTCGAGGATGATGATGATGTGGTATTAGTATGCAAAAACTAGATAGCCATTGGAGGAGGTGTTGAAGGTGGAAACCTGCAAACAAGGATATGGGTAAATTGTGGGCAACCTGCCTGTTTATAAACATGGAAGGATCCTCCCAAATTAGGGTTTTGCACATGGGACTTATAAACTCTCTAGAAGCACTTCCTATTTTAGGTATTTTTAGTAATCTCTATTAATTAGGCATATTTTGGGATTGTTTGAGAGGCTAATCAATATTAGTGCATGTTTTCACTCAACACACCCCTAGGCCCAAAACATAGCTAGAAAGGAAGCCTAGCCCATTTTTACTCAAAGGTGTTCCATCCTAAAGTAGTGAGGGCATTGGACAGAAGGTACACGTTGGTTCTAGTGGCCTACCAAGACTACAAAGGTGATGGTTATCTTACCAACAAAGTCCAAGTAGTCATTGTGGCTAGGGCATTAGAAGAAGGATGCACACTAGCTACCTAGTGGCCTACCAAGTCATGTAAAGAAGATGGAACTTTTAGTAAGATTATTAGCTCATGTATGAGTCTATGCATGCTAGTAACGGCTGGGCACATTATCATTATTTTAGGAATTATTAAAGTGATTTATTTGTGGAATTTTATGCCAGTCGACCAGCATTTAATGCTAGTCAATTAGGTATTGTAATAGGCATACTTATTGCCTATTTATAGTGGGCCTTCTCCCTAGTCATAATCATTATTCAGTAGGTAGACTTCCTATTTAATGCTAGCCAATTAGCTACTTTATTTGACATAGCTATTGCCTATTTATAACGTGCCTCCTCCTTAGTCATCATCATCATTATTCAGTAGGTAGACTTCCTACTGGTGAAAGGAGTTGGTGCTAGTGTCCATGCAACTTGTGACTCACTCTTGTATGCATCAATCTTGTGTTTAGTATATGGATTTCATTTCCTAAGTACATCTATGAGTTCTTTTCTTTTATAGTGTAATTCTTTTCTCTTTTTCTTGTGTTTAGTAGTTTATTTCAGCACTTATCTATGCTTCCATTGCCGCACCACTTTTGACATGGTATCAAGGCACAAGATCTAGGTTCCTATTGCTCATTTTTTGTTGATGATCTCAAGTATTTAAGTCTTTTCTCCCCTCTTTGATTAGGTGCCAGTCCATTACTGCTCAATGATCTCTTTGCTACATGCACTTCTTGCATTTGTTGCATTTAATGCAGTGTCACCAACTGACATTAGCTCCCACAAGACTTGTATTTTCAGATTGTGGCCCCTCTGGCTACATCTGTTGGCTCTTGTATTGCTGTTGCCTAGTATTTTTTACCTATATTTTTTGCATTTTTAGCATGTTACACTTCTCTCCTATTGAATGACATCTTCCTACTATTTTCTTACAAGTTTTGGTACTTGCAACATTGTGTTTTTGTGATTAGCTTGTGAATACTACATGTGAACTCAATTATTATGCAGTCTTTGTTGTTTGGTTGGATGTCTTCTCTCTCTATTTTACCTTCTATATTTTCTTCTACTCCTTCCCATATGGCTCCTCCATGCACTTCTACAAATGATAAGCTACATGGACCTAACTATCTTACATGGAGTGCTATGATGAAAGCCTAGTTTGTGTAGAAGTGGATCTAGTACATTATTTGTGGAGCTATCCCAAGTCCTTAGCATCCTTTTCCACTTCCTAAAGATTTTGATGAGGACAATCATGAGGAAGCTGTGCTCACATGGGATACAAATGATGCATGTTCCTATTCTACTCTTCTTCGATGCATTTCTAAAGAAGTTCTATTGATGGTTATCTCCTAATGGATATCTCCTGAAATATGGTTGAAGCTTTAGATTTTGTACGAGCACCTTCCGCCACGTTGTCAAAGAGATCGTGCAAGAGCTGCAGAACACGGGGTTCAAGGTACAGCAATGGAAGAGTCTAACAAGAAGAACTCAAATTTCTGATGCCAAAGATCACTATATTGCTTGTCATAAACGTAGAGTTACAACAAAGAAATGGAGCAATCCCATGTTCTTTATATGCTGTCATGAACAGTTTTGGTATTTCAACAAGTGATCCTCTCCTTGGTATCCAAAGATCCTTATATTTTATTTCAATTTCCACTCTTCCTTAGGTTTTAATACAGTTTAGGGTGATCTGTAAGCAAGCTGGACAGAATGATTTCACACTTGCATTCCTCATTTGATGGTACAATGCAATAGCTTCGTCATGAAGTCCTACTCTCCCATATGCTGAAATAATAGCAGTCCATGCAAACAGATTTGACTCACCAAGTTTAAGAAAGACCTGATTTGCTTCATTTAAGTTGTCACATAAACTGTACATGCGGATCAGGCGGCTCCCCAAAACAGCATCAGCATCTAGTCCACTTTGAATAATTGAAAAGTGTGTTTCTTTACCTTGTGCCAAGTCTTTTTCAACAATGCATCTCTCTAGCATAGGAAGGAGATAACCAGAGCAAACGAAATCATCCTGACAGTTGGTATGCTCCTGGAGCTGACAATTTATAACTGATGATTCACGATTGCTTGATTGACTCAGAGCACCTTACAAGCTAGTGGCATTGCCCGCAGACTGAGCTGGTAATTGTTGCATGATGATACATGGTTCCCCAGTGGACAACGTTTATGGATCAGAAACACTGGCTCTACTTCACTAAGAGCAGAATTCCATGAAGTAGCACTATCACAAAGGAGCTGCATGCCTTCTGAAAATCTTAGAGCTTCCTGATTGTATTGATGCTTGAAACCAGAGGGATCAATATAATTGACTTGTTTCAGCAAAGTGGATGAGCCTCCAAGCACTTCCACCATATTTTGCACCGTAATACTTGCATCTCCATTCAGGTTGTTTAGCCCGTTGACCGCGTTCGGGCTGTTTGTATGACTGGGACGGCTACGAGAGATTCCATGCTATAAGGGACACTGATGATGATTACCGGTTGAACTTATCATCCTGTATATAGAACACAAACATCGCAGTCCATGGTATGGAATGGAAAGGGATTCTCTCCCTGCTTGCGAAGATATTGGACGAACAACTCTTAGGGATGTAATCAAATGCATTGCAAGCCATGGCACCCTCCAAGGCACAGTTTGGCACATCAAAGCATGAGAAGCCATGGCATTTAAAAAACTTGTGACATTTTTCCCCGATAGCCAGGACTTCGCACAACCGTCCTGCTCGGTATCCAGCTTAACAGCTGAACGGTCAGATTCCTGTGATGATGTGAAGCCATTGAAGCATCCATGCCAGACGCGGCTCTGATGGTAGAACCTTCGCAAGAATGGCAAACATGGTTGCAGCAAGTGTCGAGTCGATTCTTATGTGCTCGCTCCTGTTTCTTGTTCTCCCTCAATTAGCATTGCCCCTTTCTTCCTTTTCCCTCGAACTTGATCAGTATGAACTGGAGGGGGGGGCCTTTTCCCTTCCTCTTCAGCAAGCACAGCCCATGCTTCCCTCTCTAGCTTGCCTTGTTTCAAATTAAGCTTCAGCCTCGAATGGTGTGATCAAATACACCTACTGAATACACAATTCCACCATGCCGCAACTACGCACGATTCTGCTATGGAGTTGTTTGATGCTCCAGAAAAGTTCCATGCCAATTGTTGAGACAACATGGCTTCTTAAGTAGAAAACACCGATGCCAGATTTCTTCTCTGAATGCTCAGCCACTTCGTAAGACGAAAGGACGGTGATGGACCTCCTGCAAAGATGCTCTGTCTTCCCTTTGTTTTCCACTTCCTCCCGCTTTTTCTCTCCTTTTTCCCCCCCATTCGAATTCTCTCCCCAATTAGTCTCCTTTTCCCCTTCCTTTTCTCCTCTATCTTTAGTTTTTCTTTTTTCTTGTTCACATGTCAAAATTAGACAAGCGACCTTCCTCATTCCAGCACTTTTATAAAAGTCTGACATGAGCATAATTTTTGTCAAAGCCTTGCTGTGCTAGTAATATGTCACCATGCCTTTTGCATTAATTCAACATTGACATCCAAGCAACCAAGATTATTTGCAAGAGGCATATCTTGCAGCAACTCTGATTCCTCCTTTAAATATCCTTCTTGTAGCATATCTCCAAAACACTTGCACCAAGGCTGTCATTGCACATAGAGCTAGTTCAAATAGCAGCAGGACAAAGATCCTTTGGCATCAGTTTTTCATATTTTTCTAATACACGCACATCATGCATCCAAAAAAAATCATGCGCATGCACTGAGGGAATATATACATTGGATGCGGATTATTAAAATGCACCACACAAACAATGAATCACACGCAGAAATTAACACAAATGCACAATAAAAGAAATGGAGGTGTATACGACTCGGATGCGCAGCAACACGACATCCACCCCCTCTAAACCTGCGCATCCTCCGGATGTGCCAACTATCCAGGATCATTCAAGTCCACAAACAGGTCAAGTCCATCTTCTGATTCTAGTAAACCTGTTTCTCCATCAGCTTCATCATCCCAATGAAATTTCTGCCCCTTTCGAAACAGCTGATAGAGAACATCTGCAATATGAGCAAAATGAGGAATCCAAATCATGTAAAATACACAAGCTCCACAAATCTTCGCACCTCTGAAGTAGTTGAGCAATACTCTGCAATCCTGTTTATGGCATCTACCTTTGCAGGAGAAGGCTTTCTGCCATAGTATCCAACCATATGCCCAACTATGATGACTTCATTAACAGCAAAGACAGATTTCAGCCCTGAAAGTGTCAAATTTACCTCCTCTAATCGTGTCAATATTTGCTCACAAGCAATCAAGTGGTCAGCCACAAACTGTCTACATCCACGCAAATCAAGACTTTCATTCTTTTCTTCTTCTGCACAACCCTTAATAGGCACATCGTCTAGAAAAGGCATGGTATACTGCAGAATATAGTCTCGAAGAACTCTATGCATAGCATTCATCATATGAGCAACTGAGTTTGTAGCACCTTGAGGCAAGGTACACATCCTTACAAGACCAATAGGTGTCCGCATAGTAGTAATATCTCTGCTTTCCAAGGCAAGCTGAAACTGATCATAACCTGAATACAAGTCTCCTAGAGAATAGATGGCTCGTCCTGCAAAAGCCTCAGCAAATTCATCCACAACTGGACCTGTACCCACATTCCTGATTGTCACTTTATTCACGGGCTGCATATCCTAAATAAATCTCAAAGTACCATTCTTCTTTGGTACAGTAAACCACCTGTTAGAATAGGGTGCAGAAGAGGGTTCCAAAATCCCCATTTTAATCTTCTCATTCAGCAACTCTATCAGCTTTGGCAAGTGTGCTTTAGGCACAGGTATAGGACGTATATTCCATGGTACATGAGGAACAGTGAAGATGACCATGGGTGCAACCAATTCGGGACTAATGCAGCCAATTTCATGTGAAAAGAAAGCAAATGCCTTACCATGACGTCCAAGCATCTCTCTAAAACATTCTTTTTCCACTGGAAGCAAAAAATCATCATTTCCAATCTTCAATTCTGCAAAAGTTTCAGCTGTAAACTTATGTCCAATATTTGCAGGATCCCTCAACATAGGCTGCTTCATAGCTTTTTCAATCTGTTCATCACTATCAGAAGGAAGCGGGCCTGCAACCGGCTTAACCTTCTTATCAACTGTTTTATATTTTGTGTCAACCTTGGCATCATTCAAGCACTCTTTTCTTTGCTGCAATTTCTGCAAATTTTCAGCATCTTTCAACTCTGTTGGCTGAAAAATTTCAGCCTTTAGCTCTATGGACTGCATGGGTGCAGCCTGAAACTCTTTATGCAGAAATTTTTCTGCATTCAACTCTGTTGGCTGAATGAATTCAGCCCTCGGCTCTATGGACTGCATAGATGCATCCTGAAACTCTGTATGCAGAAATTTTTCTGCATTCAACTCTGTTGGCTGAATGAATTCAGCCCTCTGCAATTCTATTAGCTGATCAAGATCAGCCATAAATTCAGTTTGCTGAGTTTTCTCAGCCTCTAACTCTGTTTGCAGCATAAAACCAGAAATTTCCTGAAACATATCCAAGGTTTGCACAGGTATGATCTTTGAACCCTTGCATACATCAGTTTTCAGCATTGCTCTCATCTCAAACAATGTATCTGCATAAGACATCCCTTCATACAATCCATCCACATGCTCTTCTGCTTGCAAAATACCTGCATTTTTCAACTCTTTCTCCTTATGACCAATGTACTGCCTGGCAGCTCTAGGCAAATCTGAAATTTTCTGATAACTTACTAAACTATCTGAAGTAAACCCAACAAAGTTATTGGAGAAAGACTGGCTGCCAGGAGGCGAGATCTCCTCTTTTCTCCGCTCCGTACCACTGGCGTCTCACAAGACAGTGGTACCTAATGAAAATCCAACTCCTTCACAGGTAGTGGTGCCTCACGCAAGGAGTCCCTGTTTCTCGGATGATTTACCACAACAGTCATAAACTGAACAGCTCGCATAAATGTAAGGCTATAGATACACCCCTAGATCAAAATGTCATTGATGTTGGGACTGAGATAGAGAATGTTACCATGTATAGATAGATGGTGGGTAGCTTGATCTACCTAATTATTACTCATCGACCTGACTTGAGCTATGCTATGGGACTGATCAATCAATTCATGTAGAAGCCTCACAAACCGCATTTGGATGCAGTCAAGAGAATCATGAGATATGTAAAGGGTGCAGTAGATTATGGGTTGTTTTATGCATATCAAAAACCCTTTGACTTGACATGGTACACAAACACTGACTATGGGCTGGTTGTGCCTATGACAGGAGGTCAACCAGTGGATATGAATTTGGATTAGGTAACAACATGATCAGTTGGCAAAGTTAAAAACAACCTATTGCTCCATTGTCTAGTAGAGAAGCTAAGTACAGGGGTGCGGCCTTAGTAGCCTGTGAAGTTGTTTGGTTGTTGAAGTTGCTGAATGACTTGGGGATACACCTGGACAGGAAAGTGAAGTTGCATTGTGATAATATGAGCAGTGTGATGCTTGCAAGCAATCTCGTCTACCATGTAAGATCTAAACATATTGAAGTACATTACCATTTCATCAAAGAAATGGTACTAGCAGAGCAGATTGACTTGATGCATGTGAGGATTGAAGACTAGGTAGTTGATATCTTTACCAAATCACTTGGTAAAGAAAAGTTCATCTATTTTAGGCAACTACTTGGAGTACTGCAGATGGTTTGAGCTTGAGGGGGAGTGTTTGAAATCAAGCTCCACATGTATCTCTTTATGCCTATGTGACTGATCGACACTAGCTGGATATAGTTGTACATGTATGAGGCATTGAATAAGTTGGTCTAGACTAAACTATAACCATAGTTACATGATGGTTAGTGTAAAACCTATTGTAGTCTCTTTTTCAATAAGTAGTCAAGTAATGAATGATAAGAAGATAATGAAGATGAGCTGAAGCTCATGGTTTTTCTCCACTCTATGTCTCTCTCTCTCTTCCAATAGAGGTGCCTGATGTCTTTAAGGACTTTAAGAAGCATGTTGAACATGAACGTAGCTCTTATATCTCATGTCTGAGATATGATGGAGGTGGAGAATATGTATCCAAAGAGTTTGATAGGTACCTTGCTAAATATGGCATAAAAAGGTAGCTCACATGTAGCTACACACCTCAACACAATGGTGTGGTAGAGAGGAAAAATTGGGTGCTTATGGAAGCTTCCACCAGGGCAATGCTTAATGAAAAGAATTTGCCAAATGCTTATTGGGCTGAAGCAGTAATTATTGCAGTTTATGTGTTGAGAACCGAACACTTAAAGTTGGGGCTCATGATTTGACTCCATATGAGAAATTTTATGGGAACAAAAGCTCGACATTAGTCACCTAAATGTATTTGACTGCATTGCCTGCGTACATGTGCCTAATGAAAAGAGGAAGAAGTTAGACCCAAACGCTATCAAAAGTGTTTTCTTTGGCTATGCACACGAGAGAAAGGCTTACAAATGTTATGATCAATCCACTTACAGGAAAACCTGGTCAGTAGAGATGTAGTTTTTGATGAGTTGGCCTCATGGTATGGTAATCCCAATGTAGTGGTCTTTGATGGACCCAACTAGCCTACTTATGCTGAAAATTATCCTTAAATTAGTGCATCTATGAGTGGACCGACAGATGATGCTTCATCTATTGTTAGTCCTTGGACAACAAGTACATCTATGAGTGGACCGACAGATGATGCTTCATCTATTGTTAGTCCTTGGACAACAAGTACGTCTATGAGTGGACCGATGGTTCATATACTATTAGTCCTTGGATAGCTAGTACATCTATGAGTGCACCAACAGGTGATGGTTCATCTATTGTTAGTCGTTGGACTGCTAGTACATCTATGAGTGGACTGATAGGTGATGGTTCATCTATTGTTAGTCCTTGGACATGACTATAATGTAGTCGTGCTATTGCATCCACTGACATGGATATGTCAGTGAGGGGGAGATTGGATAAAGGCAAAGAAAATATATTTGACGATGTGACTGGCCCACTTACAACAACTAGATATGAGTCATCTAGCAATGACAATCTTAACAATGAATTGGGCATACCATCAATTATGACGCTTGGTGCAAGGCAAAGCAGTATGTGCCGCCTCATGAGAGGCAAGCCCAAAATGCACCCAACTGAGGAGGTCTAAAAGGATCAAAAAACCAGTTGACAGGCTGACATATAGTGGGTATTCAGCCAAACATTATGCATATATGACTAATGTGTCAAGCTATAGAAATCCTACGAAGTTTAGTGAGGCTACAATTACAAATGAGAATTGGTGTGCCGCCCTGGATGAGGAATTGACTAAAAATAAGGCATGAAAATTGGTCCCTTTTCCTAAAGGCAAAGTAACCATTGGCTATAAATGGGTTTATAAAGTGAAATTCAAGTCAGATGGTTCATTGGAAAGGTATAAATCCCAACTAGTTGCAAAGGGATATGCACAATAGTACGGCCTAGATTATGAGAAGAATTTCAGCCCGGTTGCCAAGATGGCAACGATGAGAAAAACCATTGCATTAGCAGCTTCTAAGGGCTAGAAATTATGACAGATGGATGTCAAAAATGCATTCTTGAATGGTGACTTGCTTGAAGAGGTGTATATGGAGCAACGTGAGGGCTATGTACACTCTCACTATCTGACATATGTATGTAAGCTAAAAAAGGCCTTGTATGGGCTAAAACAAGCAAGGAGAGCATGGAATGCTCACATAAGCACTTATTTGGTAGCAGCTTTTTTTTTAGTTAGCTCATGCAGATCATAACCTGTTTACAAAGAAGATAGAGCATGGTTATGCTTTTCTAGCGGTTTATGTTGATGATTTGATCATCACTGCATGGGATTGCTGAAATTAAAGCAATGTTACAAGCTGAATTCAAAGTCAATGATATTGGTGAGTTAAATTACTTTCTTGGGATTGAGATTGTGTCTACACCTCAAGGTATATGGCTGTTGCAAAAATAGTATGCTCATGATATGTTGCTAAAATATGGCATGATGGAGTGTAAAGCCATGGAAATACCATGGGATCAGAATGTTAAACTTGCAGTTGATGTTGGGACTGAGATCGAGAACGTCACAATGTACAGATAGATGGTGGACAGCTTGATTTACCTTATTATTACCCATCTTGACTTGATTTATGCAATGGGGCTAATTAGCTATTTTATGTAGAAACCTTGTAAGCCACACTTAGATGCAATTAGGAGGATTATGTAGTACGTGAAGGGTACTACTGATTATGGGCTATTTTTTGAGCATGGAAAACCATTCGACTTGATAGGTTATACAGATGTTGATTGGGCTAGTTGTGTCTATGAGAGGAGATCAACTAGTGGTTATGCTTTCAATTTGGATAGTAGTACGATCAATTGGAGTACTAAGTAGTAGCCCACCATTGCTTTATCTAGTACTACAAAGGTAAAATACAGGGGTGGAGCCTTAGTGGCATGCAAAGTAGTTTGGCTTGTGAAACTACTACATGTCTTGGGTATACAATTGGATAGCAAAGTCATATTTCATTGTGACAATCTCAGTAGTGTGATGCTGGCTAGCAACCTCGTCAATCATGCTAGATCCAAAAAAATAGAAGTTTATTACCATTTTATCAAGGAGATGGTACTTGCTAGAAATATTGATCTACTCAATGTGAAGACAAAAGACCAGGTAGCAGATATATTTAACCAAATCACTTATTAAAGATACGTTTGTACATTTCAAGGAGCTACTTGGAGTACAATAGTTAGCTTGAGCTTGAGGGGGAGTGTTGGGAATCAAGCTCCTAATCAGTATCACCAACATGATTGACCTTATCTAGACAACTTTCATCTTAGATGTCACTCTACATGTGTGTTGTAATAACTGAATAAGTCAGACTCAACCACAGTTAGTGATATGATTAGTTAGTGACCTAGTGTGTTTTCAGTTATGTGTGATTAGACTTTAGTAAGCATTATGGAATAATGAGAAGAAGAGAACAATGAGAATTCATGACTCTCTATTACAACTCCTTGTCTTTGTCTCTCTCTCCCTCTGAATCTTGAACACAGATAGCCAAGTCTTCCAACAACTTTTGCATACCTCCCTTTCCAAAATTCAAAGCAAGAGGTTCTACAGGATAAGTCCTCCTCATCAGCTTTGACTTCATCTACTACATTGATAGTCTGAGCAACCACATGTCTGGAAGTATTATTTAGGATTACCTTGTTGATAGGAGATAACCTAATCTTCTTGAGTCCTCTGGATATGTATACATACTTAGTCTCCTAGTCATGCCTCAACCTAGCAAGTTTGAACCAAGGTATTCCTAGTAGCATGTGATAGGAGTCTCCAACTTTTGACATTTTGAGTATAATAAAGCTTGCCTTGAAACTTCAAGTTAGCCACCTTTATTTGTTGGTGCTTAAGAATACCTGATGGTTGTAGCCTCCTTTGATTAGCCATCTTGACTTGGAATGGGGCTAGTAGCAATTCCCCTTGCTTGCTAGCTAAGTATGTCTCCTTAGGATGTATATCAACTCTAGAACCACCATCAAGAAGAACATCATCATACTTTCATTGTGCATATTCTACTTGAATAGTGGGAACTTGATAATCCACAACCTCCTTTTTTGTGGCTATAACTACATGGCATTTAGGAACTGCTTGATCTTGCCATGATTTGCCCTATAAAACGTCTTATTGCTTTTGTCATATTTTTAGGAGCAGCTTTTCTTTCAACCCATGTATCAAATCCAAAATTTGATCTAAGGCTATAATTGTAAAGGGCATCTTGCTAGTGCCTAAAATAACTCTTTTGAATCCCCTTCTTGAAACTTTTGTAAAGTTCTATCTTCAAGTTGATGATCCTCATGATCAGGATTTAGGGTACCTTGCCACTCTCGGTCATCAAGCTCTTCAAGTATTGCTTTTCATGCCACTATTTGTAGCTTCTTGACTTGCTCAGTTGCCTTCCTCCTAGCTTTCTCTTGTTTGTGCCAATCAAGTTTCAAACCATCTTGACATCTAGTAACAACTAGTACCATAGTATCTTCTCAGGAAAATCTTCTACTTTAATACAATTAGAACAATCACACTAAAAATGCGTACTTATAGCATTTAGGTTACCTAACACCTCATGTGCCATTCCTTCATATTTCTCTTGATGAATATTCTCATAATGAGCATTCTCTACACCTTCAAGAAATTGCATTTGTTCATCTTGGTCAAGAAATTCTACTAGGACTACTGCTACTACTAGGACATGTGGATGCTATTGATGAGGTGCTCTTAGTGGTTCTTTTGTCATTGCAAGTCCTTGCTACTAGCATTCCTCTCCTAGTCCTATGCCTCGCCCATAGTTCACAATTGGGACCTACAAAGTGTCCTTAACCTCCACAATAATCTCATGTTCCTATTTGTGTAGTTTGCTAGTGTCCTTGAAAGCCATTCCATAACTCTCTTGCAAGCATTCTTCTCGATCCCTTGAAGGGTCTTTGAAGTATTTGATTAGGAATGACTTGGTTGATTCCAGCTAGCTATATAATCCTTGCCCTGGGTTGCATCACTAGCACTTGTTGTCCTAAAAGGACATTGGGATTGTACCAGCAAGTTCTAGTTTCATGCCCATTCCTTTGATATACTTCACAATATTTTTCATTCCTTTGTGTTTCAAAAAATCCCACTTATTTTGGCTTCTACTTAATTTTCTTTTCTAGATTATTATCCTCAAGCTTCTTCTTACCCCCTTATATTTATTTTCTTTTTCTTGCATTATTTGGACTTTGTTTTCCTTTTCTTCTTATGTTTTCTCTTACTATTTTCTTCTAGCTTTGAACTATTAAAACCTAAGGAATTCACTATATGTATACCCTCTATATCATGTGAATTCAAGGTTTATTTATAAATATCCTTATCTAAAAAAAAATTCTTAATAAAACATAACCTCTTTCTATTCAATCTGTAGGTAACCCCTTTATATGTGACCCTTCTGTATGTAAAATATGTGTAAAAATGGTCTTTTAAAAATCCCTTATGTTGAACCCGCATGATACATATATATGACATCCTTGGGTACTAGAATCATAATCTAATTTTGAATCTGAATCCTTCTTGCATCATCACTATCATTGTCTTCATCTGAATCTTCCTTTGAGTTTGAAGAATCTTCATCATTATGGTTCTTTGACCCCCAATGAATACCCAACCTTCTTTCCATTCTCATGCTAGCTCTAACCAAAGTATCATTTGGTGAAAGTTCCACATTTTCTATAGGGCCTCAAGTATTACTCTTTGTGCCCTTAATAAACTAAGATTTGAATTTATTGAGATGGTCTATTAACTTGATTCACTCTATTAAACAAATTTCTAAGCTTCTTAGCATAATCTTCCACCAATATATCTTTTTGATCTATATTCTTGATCTTCCTTAAAATTTCTCTAGGAGATTTGTGTTATAAGATCTGAGATACATGCTCAAATTTCTTATATACTTAAATATATATGGTGAATATTATGCTGGAGCAGAGAGAGAATAGATGAGAGAAAAGAAGTTTGTAGAGAGAGAGAGAGAGAGAGAGAGAGAGAGAGAGGTAGAGAAATTGACAACACATTAGGGACTATGGGCCAAACCCCCCCTTGTGGAGTTATATTATTGACAAGGAGCAACCTCCTCCATTACACATAAAGAGGTCTTACTTGTAGATCTTGGAAACAAGATCATGGTTTCTTGCATGGTATACAACCGGCTAACACTTGTGCAGGACTTGGAAGTTGGCGCCTTTTGATCCTTCTTGAGTCTCCTTCTCTCCTACACAATATGTGTAGGGCTCTCCTCTTGGCGCCTGATTTCCGTAGAGCTTCTACAGCACTTACACCTTCTCTTCTCCTCTTGAAACTTGATTTCAGCAGAGCTTCCGCAACACTTGCACCTTCTCTTCTCCTCTTGGAACTTGATTTCAGCAAAGCTTCTGCAGCACTTGATTTCAATAGAGCTTCCACAACACTTGCACCTTCTCTTATCCTCTTGGAACTTGCAAAGTGATGCTTCCTTTACCTCTCTCACACTCAAGGAGAGCCTCCTCTTTTATAGGCTTTCAAGAGCTTCTTTTCTTGGAGAGAGATAGTTCACCTATGGGTGGACATTGAGGGGGGGTGTTAGATGTGCTCAATGCCCCACCCTCATAAGGTGCCACCAATGATCCATGGTGCTCAAAGTTGTAAGGCCCCCATTATGAGGAGAAGCCAAATGTGAGCCCAGATATTGATTGAGTCTTGACTTGTATATCAGATAAAATCTATGTGATCGGATGGCAAAAAGGTGACCATTGTGGCTCTAATCTTTGGGTTGGATTGAGTAGTTAAGCTGGTAGCAACTTGAGGCACATTGCATCAAGTTGCAAGTTAAGTGAGTTAAATAGGGGCCCCTTTTAACTCCCTTACCCCACAACTTGGTGCAATGTGCCTCGAGTTGCTACCAGCTTAACTACTCAGTCCAACCCAAAGATTAGACCCATAATGGTCACCTTTTTGCCATCCGATCACGTAGACCTCATCTGATATACAAGTCAAGACTCAACCAATATCCAGGCTCACATTTGACTTCTCCTCATAATCGAGGCCTTACAAATTTGAGCACCATGGATCATTAGTGGCACCTAATGAGGGTGGGGCATTGAGAATATCTAACATGATCTTCATGAAAGATGTGTCTGTTCCACGACCTACTATGTAGCACCAATTTCAAGATATCTCTCTATGTGTTGCTCGGATGAAAAAACATCCACACAAATATTGTAGATCTTGTTCTTTTCAATAACCCACACGACGTGTTTTTTAGACATCGTCTTTCTATTGTGAGATATTCTAAAAATGGATTCACCATGTCTTTTTAAAAAAAGAATAGCTTCTCAAAATGTACTCTTAACTTGTGGTCCACACAACCACCTTAAGGAGAGTTCATTAAATTTCCTTAGGCCTCAACCTTAAGATTGACTTCCATATAAAATCTTGTGTCATTTTAGACCTTAGAAAGAGAAAATCACTTCTCTCCTCACTTCCAGAGGATCACGTCTCTTGTCTTTCTTAGTGAGAGAATTACCTCTCTCATCTTTCTTAATGAAAGAAAAAACCTTAAACCTTGACTTGTAAGGGAGAGGATGACCCCAAATGAATGCAATGCTCATTACACACAAGTAAACATTCCCAAGTTTCCCTGGATGCACACATAAATACATATACACAATGCTAATGCACTTCCTCTTCTTAGAATTTAATCCATCTTCATTTATGTGTAACTCCTTGGTTCTTGTGTACACTCTTACACTTGGTAGACACTTCTTTCCCCCTTCATAACTTGTATTGCATGCACCAAATATCCACGTCACAGTGCTTTGATCACCCCATTAAGTGATGCACTAGGAATAATGGTCTCATGGCCATGCTAGATCATCATCAACACTTAAAGAAAAGTGAGTCATTAATTTAGTAACATAAATTTTTCTAAATAGAGAATTTCTAATAAACAATCAATTTAGTGACATCCCTCTAGGTTCTAAAGAGTTCACCTCAACTGTAGTGGGGATACATAGTCCTTAAGACGATCTGGAAAGTCTTGTAGTTCTCTCTCAGTCATAAACTGAGCGTCCAATGGGGGATAATTCTTAAACTTAACCAGATACTTCTGTAATACCTTACTTGACCTTAGAGTATTGTCCTAATGCTGTAAGATTCTTTCAGGCATAAGGAACTCTTCTGTTTCTTCTATGTCAAGTAAATCTTCCTTGATTGGTTCCATTGGAGGTTTTCTAGTATAGGGACGTAGCAAACTTATATAGAAAGCATTACAAATGTTCCAATGACTTGGTAGATCCAAACAAAAAGTCGCATCATTTATCTTATTTGTCATCTTGAAAGGGCCATAATAGCAATTAGAAAGCTTAACCACTTTACCCTTTTGACCTTTCTACTTCTTCAAGCGAGCCTTCTCAAACTTAAGAATAACATATTGTCCTAACTTGAGATCTAACTTACGACGACGCTTATCAGCTTCACGTTTATGCTTCACTTGTGTCCCTTGGATAGCAGCATTTACTTGAGTGAAAGTTGTATCAAGGTCTCTATCAAACTCATCTGCTACAAATATCTTATCCTTTGTAAGAAGAATGGGTGGTAAATGAGGCTTACCATAGATTATCTCAAAGGGGGCCTTACCAGTACTAGAGTGCACCATATTATTGTATGAAAAATCTAAAGTCAAATATGTTTCCCATTCTCTTTGATTATTAGATACATATGATTTAAAAAGGTCCACAATAGTAGAATTAGCACTTTCACTTTGCCCATCCATTTGAGGATGATAAGAGGATGGAAACTTTAATTTTGTCTCAAGGTTCTCGAAGAGAGCTTGCCAAAAGAGGCTGGTTATGCGGGGATCTCGATCACTTATAATGGACTTAGGCATGCCATCATGCTTGAAAATATGAGTAATGAATAGCTTAGTCATATGATCAACTTTGATTGTCTTTCGCATAGGTACAAAGTGAGCTTGCTTACGGAATCTATCAATGATTGTCTAGATTGCATGGTTGCATGCTTGGGTGCGAGGAAGCTCCATGATAAAGTCCATGGCTATACTTTCCCAACACTCATTGGGAATAGGAAATGGCTTTAGTAGACTAGGTGGTTTATGCCTATCATACTTTACTTTTTGGCATATCTTGCACTGATGGACATATCTTTCAATGTCAGCTCTAAGCATGGGGCAAAAGAAATATCTTTCCAATGCTTAAGTAGTGGGTAGAATACCCCTATGTCTAGCATATGGAGATGCATGTGATTCATCCATTACCTTGTGTTGCAATGGTAATGCTACACAAATTGCTTGATGATGATAAAAATAACCATCTCGAATCGAGTAAGGTGTAATCGACTGACCTGAGTAAGCTGATCCCATATGGTTGAGAAGTCGGAATCAGTTGCAAACATTTTGGGTAAATCGATGAACTCATTATGGTAAACAATTGTGATTGTATTCACTCAAGGTTGCCATGATAGAGCATCTGCTACCACATTCTTAGTTCCTGATGTATGAAGGATTTGAGAATGAAACATAGATAAGAAATTTTCCGAGCGCATTTATTTCTCTGAGAGCTTCTTCTGAGTGAGGAAGTATTTTTGACTTTGGTGATTTGTTTTAATAACAAAATCAGCACCAAGTAAATAGGTTTCCATACTTGAAGAGCAGGTACCATTGCCATAAGCTCTTTCTCATATATTAGAGCATGTAGCTCATGATCCTTGAGGTGTGGGCTCTCAAATGCTACTACATGATGCTCTTGGTTAAGCACAGCTCCAATGCAATCCCATAAAGCATCACAGTCAACTTCAAAAGGTTTTTGAAGATCCGAACTATGAGAATTGGTTATTGAGTCATAAGAAACTTAATTCTTTCAAAGGCTTGTAGTTTCCTTCATCCCCAGCAGTGAAAAGGCATTCACTTCTTAGTAAGGTCACGTAGAGGAGATGCAATATACGCAAAACCTCGTATGAACCTACTATAGTATGAACATAGGCCCTAGAAACTTCTAACTTCATATATAGAAGTAGGTGTAGGCCATTCAACAATGGCTCGAATCTTCTTAGGATCCATTCTCACCAAATTGTGAGAAACAATATGGCCCAAGTAATAAATTTCTGAAAGGAAGAATTCACTCTTCTTAGAATTGACTTGTATTCTATGCTTTCAAAGCTCTTGAAAAATAGCAAATAGATGTTTTCTATTCTCTTCTTCAGACCATGAAAATATTAGCATGTCTTCAAAGAAGATACCTATGAACTTTGAGTGAGGTCTGAAAATTCTCTCCATCATTCGATTGAATGTGGCGGGTGCATTAGTCAAAGCAAATGGCATGACTAAAAACTCATATAGTCCAAATGTTATAGGAAAAGCTATCTTATGAACATCTTCAGGTGCTATCTATTTTTGGTGATAGCCGCTCTTGAGATCAATGAGACTAAATATACTAGCCACTTGCAACTTATCCAAGATATCATGTATCCTTGGGATAGGAAAACAATTCTTGATTATGATCTTGTCCAAAGATCTGTAGTCTATGCACATACAGAAAGAACCGTCTTTCTTTTAAACAAGTAAGACTAGAGAGTAGTATGGAGAAGAGGTAAGCTGAACTAACCCTTTTTCCAACACTTCGTTTACTTGTTTTAGGATCTCCTCTTGCTGACTTGCACTTACTCGGTAAGGAGGTTGGTTAGGTGGTGAACTGCATGTGATAAGATCAATTGTGTGATCTTCCGGGTGCTTAGGAGGTAACTCTCCTAGGAGTGAATCACTAAAAAAATTTTCATATTGTTTAACAAAATCATGTCTAGCTTGATCAATTAAAGAGAGGGGTTCTTTGAGAGCGTGAGACTTAGAAGCATTAGTTGGTATCATGTGTTCATTAAAGGCATCAAGTGCCCTTGAGTCATTAGCTTCTTTTGACTCTCTCACAAAAAATCATATATGACGCAGAAATAGCCTTTCTTCATTTCTTTAGAAATGCTAACATGACTAACCATTGGCACATGCCAATCTCCAGCATCAACATTGCATACTATGCTCTGAACCTTGAATTGAAATGCAAGGATCTTCTTAACAAAATCAGAAAGATGTCTAATTTTGTAATGCCAAGGCATACCTAAGATAACATCATAGTTACCAATGGGTGCAAGTAGAAAAGATTCTTGGTCACGGTAATCCCCAATTCTAAGATTCAACTTCCCCTGGATAGGAGTAGAATTGGTTGTAAGTCCTTCAAATGCCGAACCTGATCCAATTGGTGTTCCCAATCAATCCAGTCGAATTTGTAGTCTTTGAGTAGCATTTGCTAATACAAAATTATCTGTGCACCCTAGATCAAAGAGTATCAAAACTCATTGATTGTTGAGTGTCCTCCACCCTTTAAGAGTTGCCTTTTCTTCTCATCTGAATGAGTGTTAGCTTGCACATCTGGAATAGAATTTGAGGATGACGGAAGAGGATCTTTAACCATATTTGCTTCCTTTCTTTTGTGAGGATAATCAGGCTTCACATGCCCTAACTCACCACAAAGAAAGCACCTTCCTTCCTCTTTGTACTCTTGTATCTCAGAGGGTGAGAGATACTTTTGCTTTTTCTTGTTACCCTCTGGCTTTGAATATTGGTCATGGGTAAAGATAGGCCTTCTTTGATTAGTCCTGCCTCATGGTTGATCATAGATTTGTTCTTGTTTAGCTCTATAAGAACTCATCTCAACTTTCGAGATATACCTGGTATATGCAAACTTTCAGCTCTATGATGGCAAACTCCATCATGCGAGATAAGGTTTCATGTGGATACACCTTCATAGTTCTGTGCAAATGAGGGAGTAGGCTAGCTTCAAACTTCTTTTTTTTCTCTTCATCATTCATCTCCATGAAATGAGTAACCTTGAGAAGAGTAGACCAAAACTTGTCCACATAACTAGTGACCTTGTCATGCTCTTTCTGGCCTAGCCAATCCCACTCCTTCTTGACATCATTCTCAAAATCAGGAGGCAAGAACTAAGCATAAAACTTCTTCTTGAAATTTTCCCAAGTTGTAGGTTTCCTTTCCTCCAAAATGAGAGTCAACCACCAATGGCTAGCATTGTCTTTCAAGTGCATGCCTACATGCCTTAGCTTGGACTTTTATGAGAAATTACCATTAGAAAAAGCAACTTCAAATTTCCTGACAAAGACTAATGCCTTAGCAAGATCTCTCTTACCAAAGTAAGAGTCAAACTTTATGTCCTTATCCCTAGACTTGAAAGTATTAGTCTTCTTAAGCTTGCTCCTCTTATGGTCCCTCTTTGTCTGTTTCTGGATTGTACGAGACTTCGGACTAAGAGAGTAGGGACTAGAAGTTGATGAGGAGGAGGAGGAACTTGAGTAATCACGGGAGTAGTTGGTTGCTGAGGGAGATGACTCCATCCTTATCCGCCTCACTCAAGGTGAGGTCTTTTTACTCTTCTTGACCCGAGAGTCCTTCTTCCTTCTAGGAAGCTTCTCAACAATTGGATGGTTTGCACCTTCACCATCAATTGGTGCAATGGTGTTTCTTCCAATATAAGCATCTTTTAGAGGATTCGATCCTTCATAAGTAGCTTATTCCCTTGCCCTTAATCTATCAATCAATTGACGTACTTCGGGAATTTCCACCAAGCTAGGATAGTCTGTCAATTGAGCCTGTAATTGCTCACTTGTAGGCACTTCATCAATTGCCATTTTACATTCTTCTTGTAAGGATATTTTAAAAATTGTCTTTCTATCGCAAGATATTTTTAAAATGGATTCATCATGTCTTTTTTTTAAAATAACAGCTTCTCAAATTGTACTCTCAACTTGTGGTCCATGCAACCACCTTAGGGAGAGTTTATTAACTTGCCTTGGGCCTCAACCTTAAGATTGACTTCCATACAAAAGCTTATGTCATTTTAGACCTTAGAAAGAGAAAATCACTTCTCTCCTCACTTCTAGAGGATTACATCTCTTGTCTTTCTTAGTGAGAGAATTACCTCTCTCGTCTTTCGTAATAAAAGAAAATACCTTAAAACTTGACTTGTAAGGGAGGATGACCCAAAATGAATGCAATGGTCACACATTACACACAAGTAAACGTTCCCAGGTGTCCCCAAATGCACACATAATTACATATATACAATGCTAATGCACTTCCTCTTCGTAGAACGTAATCCATCTTCATTTATGTGTAACTCCTTGGTTCTTGTGTATACTCTTACACTTGGTAGACACTTTTTTCCCCCTTCATAACTTGTATTGCATAAACCAGATATCCCCGTCATAGTGCTCTGATCACCCCATTAAGTGATGCACTAGAAATAATTGTCTCTAAATGGTCTCATGGCCATGCTAGATCATCATCAACACTTAAAGAAAAGTGAGTCATTAATTTAGTGACATAAATTTTTTTAAATAGAGAATGCGTAATAAGCAATCAATTTACTGACATCCCTCTGGCTTCTAAACAATTGGCCTCAACTGTGTAGAGGGGATACATGGTCCTTAAGAAGATCTGGAAAGTCTTGTAGTTCTCTTTCAGTCATAAACTGAGCGTCCAATGGGGGATAATTATTAAACTTAACCAAGTACTTCTTTAATACCTTACCTAACCTTAGAGTATTGTCTTGATGTTGTAAAATTCTTTCAGGCACAAGAAACTCTTCTGTTTCTTCTGTGTCAAGTAAATCTTCCTTGATTGGTTCCATTGGAGGTTCTCCAATATAGGGACGTAGCAAACATATATGGAAAGCATTATGAATGTACCAATGACTTGGTAGATCCAAACAAAAAGTCACATCATTTATCTTATCTGTCATCTTGAAAGGGCCATAATAGCGATTAGAAAGCTTAACCACTTTTACCCTTTTGGCCTTTCTACTTCTTCAAGTGAGCCTTCTCAAACTTAAGAATAACATATTGTCCCAACTTGAGATCTAACTTACGACTATGCTTATTAGCTTTGCGTTTATGCTTCTCTTGTGTCCTTTGGATAGCGCCATTTACTTGAGTGAAAGCTATATCAATGTCTTTAACAAACTCATCTGCTGCAAAGATCTTATCCTTTGTAAGAAGAATGGTTGGTAAATGAGGCTTACCATAGATTATCTCAAAGGGTGCCTTACCAGTACTAGAGTGCACCGTATTATTGTATGAAAACTCTACTAAAGATAATTTCTTTTTCCATTCTCTTTGATTATCAAAGACATTGGATTTAAAAAGGTCCACAACAGTAGAATTAGCACTTTCACTTTGCCCATCCATTTGAGGATGATAAGAGGATGAAAATTTTAATTTTGTCCTGAGGTTCTCAAAGAGAGCTTGCCAAAAGAGGCTGGTCATGCAGGGATCTTGATCACTTATAATGGACTTAGGCATGCCATGATGCTTGAAAATATGAGTAATGAATAGCTTAGCCATATGATTGACTTTGATTGTCTTTCGCACAGGTATAAAGTGAGCTTGCTTACTGAATCTATCAATGATTTTCCAAATTGCATCGTTGCCTGCTTGGGTGGGAGGAAGCTCCATGATAAATTCAACGGCTATACTTTCCAAAGGCTCATTGGGAATAGAAAATGGCTTTAGTAGACCAGGTGGTTTATGCTTGTCATACTTTACTTTTTGGCATATCTTGCACTCACGGACATATCTTTCAATGTCATCTCTAAGAGTGGGCCAAAAGAAATATCTTTCCAATGCTTGAGTAGTGGGTAGAATACCCCTATGTCTAGCATATGGAGATGCATGTGCTTCATCCATTACCTTTTGTCGCAATGGTAATGCTATACAAATTTCTTGATGATGATATAAATAACCATCTTGAATGGAGTAAGGCGTAATCGACTGACCTGAGTAAGCTGATCGTGTATGGTTGAGAAGTCGAAATTAGTTGCATACATTTTGGATAAATCCATGAACTCGTTATGGTAAATAGTTGTGATTGCATTCACTCAAGGTCGCAATGATAGAGCATCTGCTACCACATTCTTAGTTCCTGATGTATGAAGGATTTGAGAATGAAACATAGATAAGAAATTTTCCCAATGCATCTGTTTCGCTGAGAGCTTCTTCTGAGTGAGGAAGTATCTTAGACTTTGGTGATTTGTTTTAATAACAAAATTTGCACCAAGTAAATAGTGTTTCCATACTTGAAGAGCATGTACCACTTCCATATGCTCTTTCTCATATATTGGAGCATGTAGCTCATGATCCTTGAGGTGTGGGCTCTCAAATGCTATTGCATGATGCTCTTGGTTAAGCACAGCCCCAATGTAATACCTAGAAGCATGGCTGTGAACTTCAAAAGGTTTTTGAAGATCCCGAACTATGAGAATTGGTTATTGAGTCACAAGAAACTTAATTCTTTCAAAGGCTTGTAGTTTCCTTCATCCCCAGCAATGAAAAGGCATTCACTTCTTAGTAAGGTCACGTAGAGGAGATACAACATATGCAAAACCTCATATGAACCTCCTGTAGTATGAACATAGGCACAAGAAACTTCTAACTTCATTTACAGAAGTAGGTGTAGGCCATTCAACAATGGCTTGAATCTTCTCAGGATCCATTCTCACCAAATTGTGAGAAACAATATGGCCCAAGTAATGAATTTTCGAAAGGAATAATTCACTCTTCTTAGAATTGACTTGTAGTCTATGCTTGCGAAGCTCTTGAAAAATAACAGATAGATGTTTTCTATGCTCTTCTTCAGACCATGAAAATATTAGAATGTCATCAAAGAAGACATATGTGAACTTTGAGTGAGGTTTGAAATTTCTCTCCATCAACTGAATATGGTGGGTGCATTAGTCAAACCAAATGGCATGACTAAAGACTTGTATAGTCCAAATGTCATAGGAAAAGCTGTCTTATGAACATCTTGAGGTGCTATCCATATCTGGTGATAGCTGCCCTTGAGATCAATGTAACTAAACATACTAGCCCCTTGCAACTTATCCAAGATATCATCTATTCTTGGGATAGGAAAATGATTCTTGATTGTAATCTTGTACAAAGATTTGTAGTCTATGTCAAGATTGTGGGAGATAAGGAAGGAGTCTCACTTGAAGCTTTCTTGCTTGCACAATGGGGGAATACACACAGAGATGGAGGCTGAAAACAGTTTTCCTCTTCTTAGTTGTGTAAGCCAAAAGAACTCTCTTACATAGAAATAGAAGAACCCTATATATGGGTCTCAAACCAAACTCAACTAACTAAGGTGGCATACTAACTGAGCCACGAACTAGAGTAGATAAGGATAGCTGTCATCTAGCTATTATTCATGGGCGGTGTACCAACCGCATCTGCAAGTGACAAGTCGGTGACATAAATACACAACAGTCACCCTGGCGTATCAGGAGTGGAGCTCGATATCTCAACACTCCCCTTCGAGCTCAATCCCAATTCTTGCACACCAAGTAGGTCTCTGAACTTGCGCAGCTTCTCTACGCCCAATGCCTTCGTGAATATGTCAGCTACCTGATCCTCTGTGTGGACATAAACTAGATCAATAAGACCTAGTAAAACCCTCTCCCACACATAGTGATAATGCACCTCAATGTGCTTTGTTCTAGCATGATAGATTGGGTTATTTGCCAAGTGTATACTACTCATGTTGTCACAATAAATGACAACTGGCCCATCTGTAGGCTGATGCATATCATAAAGTAGCTTATGTAACCAAGCTACCTCACATGCAGCCATTGCTGCACCCCTGTACTCAGCCTCTGTGCTGGACAAGGCAACTGTAGGCTGTTTCTTGCTGCTCCAAGTGATTGCAGCACTCCCAAAAGAGAACACATATCCACTGGTAGATCATCTATCAGAAATGCTACCAGCACAATCAGCATCAGTGTATCCATGCAACTGTATCTGAACCCCAGTCTCATAAAATAGTCCATACTGCAATGTGGACTTCACATACCTGAGTATATGTCTAGCCGCATCCAAATGCGGTTTCCTTGGAGCCTGCATAAAGTGACTTACCAGTCCAACAACATAGCTCAAATCTGGCCTGGTAATAGTCATATAAATCAAGCTTCCTACTATGCGTTTGTACATAGTAGGGTCTTCTAGAAGCTCACCTGCATCTACGCTCAGCTTCACATTCTGCTCCAAAGGAACTGAAATAGGCTTATAGCCTGTCATCCCATATTTGGACAACATGTCCAATCCATACTGCCTCTGCAAGAGCTGTATCCCACTTGGGGATCTAATCACCTCAATGCCCAAGAAATAACGTAGCTCTCCCAAATCCTTCATCTCAAACTTTTGCTTCAATAGCATTTTCACATGAAGGATATCTTCATCACTGTCACCTGTGATAATCAAATCATCAACATAAATGACAAGCAGCATAATACCTTTCTCTGTTTTTCTCACATAAAGTGAGAAATCTGCCTTGGAAATCTGAAAACCAATAGTGACAAGATAATGTCCTATCTTGTCATACCATGCTCTAGGTGCTTGCTTCAAGCCATACAATGCTTTCTTCAACCTGTAAACAAACTTAGGGTGAACAGCATGCACATAACCTGGTGGCTGCTCCATATAGACCTCTTCTTGCAAATCACCATGCAAGAAGGCATTCTTTACATCCATCTGATGTAAAGACCATCCCTTTGATGCAGCCATAGCAATGACTGCTCTTACGGTTGCCATCCTTACAACCGGACTGAATGTTTCTTCATAGTCAATGCCATATGTTTGTGCATACCCCCTGACTACTAATCTTGCCTTGTATCTGTTCACAGAACCATCTGCATTGTGCTTCACCTTATAAACCCACTTACAGCCAATTGCATTTTTACCTTTAGGCAAAGATACCAACTCCCATGTAGAATTTGCTTCCAAGGCATCCATTTCTTCATCCATGGCTTTCTCCCATTTTTCTTTTCCCATGGCTTCCTCAAAAGAAGTGGGTTCTAGTTCCTGTATCACTTTAACCATATATGCATAGTGAATGGCTATAAATCCATCATATTTCAGCCTATCCACAGGATACCTAAGACCTGCGCAAAGTAGGTTCACTCCCAAATGCTCTCAAAACATCCCTGGTCTTTCTTACTCCAGGTGTAACAATAGAAGGAATACCCAACTCATCATCAATGCTCTGTTCTGAGCCACTAGATTCACCATCTACATAAGAGTGACCTGCATTCACATCCAACATGGGCTGATCTACCTTCTCTTTTCCTTTTCGTGATACCTGAATACCACTATCTGCATTGCTTTGAGAAGATTCTCCTAATCTCAATCTGCCTGTCCATGGCGAAGAATGTGAATCACTGCTAGAGGATGCTCCAGGTCCACTAATATCTTGTGACTGCTGCTGTGAATTCTGCATAGCATTACCATTTTGTACATCTACATTATCAATCACATTTACTAGTTTATACCAGCTACTCATCTCATAAAAAACAACATCTCTGCTCACTGTAAACTTATGAGTAGAAGGGTTATAGCATCTATACCCTTTTTGCTGCAGAGAGTAACCAATAAAGATGCACTTCTCAGCTTTTGGATCCCACTTGGATCTCAACTCATCTGGCACATGTACATAGGCAATGCAACCAAAAATTTTCAAATGAGAAATATCTGGTTTCCTACCTGTATACCTCTCCTCTGGAGTCATCCCATGTATTGCTGTAGTGGGAGTCCTGTTCATTATGTAGACTGCTGTAGCAACTGCTTCAGCCAAATAAAAATCTGGCAAGTCTTTTTCATTGAGCATGGCACGAGATACCTCTCCAATATGCCTGTTTTTCCTTTCTGCAATTCCATTTTATTGTGGGGTATGACTGCATGAATATTGCTGCTTTATGCCATGCTCCTGCAAGAACCTTGCAAACTCATTTGAGAGGTACTCTCTCCCTCCATCTGACCTTAGGCATTTTATTTGCAGGCATGTTTCTTTTTCAACCATAGCTTTAAGAGTTTTGAAATGCCCAAAAACTTCACTTTTCTTTTTCATAAAATACACCCAAACTTTTCTGCTATAGTCATCAATAAAAGTGACAAAATAATGATAGCCTCCAAGAGATGCAGCTTTAGTAGTCCACACATCAGAGTGGATTAATTCCAATGGCTTCTCACTCTCTTGAGCATGTCTACGAAATGGTTTCCTTGCCTGTTTTCCAAACTGACAGGCTTCACATACCTTATGCATTTCTGCAACCTTGAATTTGGGCAATCCTGCAACAATATTTTGGGCCTGCATTGATTTAAGTCGCTATACATTAACATGACCAATGCGTTTATGCCAGATATCAATATCTGCAACTACACCGGTCCCATGTGCAAACATTGCTGCACTCTTTTCAAGCATGTCTGCATCCAACGTAAACATTCTGTCCTTCTTCTTTCCTTTTGCTATCAAGTGACCTTTATTTTTCATATCCTCAACAAAGCATCCATGAGGATTAAATCTGACTTGCAAGCCCTGCTCAACCATTTGACCAACAGAAACCAGATTCTTGGTGATATTTGGGACATGAAATACATCGGACAGGTATTTCTTTTTCCCTTCCTGCATAGACAAAGGAATTTTTCCAATCTGCACAATAGGATGTGCAGTATCATCACCAGTCTCCACAAATCCTAGTTTTTCCATTTTCCTTGCATCCTCCATCCATTCTGCATGACTTGTCATGTGGTTTGATGCAACTGAGTCAACATACCACACATCATTGCTTTCTTCTGCACTTGTTACAGAATTATTCATGTGCTGCACCATAAACAAATGCTCATTTCTGTCATCACCCTGTCTACTAGAAGATGCATAATTCCCTTGTTGCAGTTTTCCATTCATGATGTCATTCTACTTTTTATAGCAGTCTTTAGCCATGTGACCCATTTTACCACAATAGTAGCATTCAACATTGTTGTTTGCATTTTGGCCTCTTTGCCATCCACCACGACCTCTTTGGCTCCCCCTGCCTCTAGAGTTACCACGTCCTCCTCCATAGGACTGGTTTTCTTGAGTTTGCTGCATATTCTGATTTCTACCACGGCCTCCAAATCGGCCTCCTCTACCTCTGCCTCTACCTCTTCCAGCATTTGAGTAGAAGACAGCTTCTTTTGAAGTTCCTCCTGAAGAAGATGCACCACCATTTCTCTGCTCCTCAGAAATTAGAAGAGCAATCAACTCCTCAAAATCAAGAAATCTTTCACAGACGGAAATGGAAGTTCGGAACTGTGCATAATCCTTTCCTAGACCATTCAAGGTCACAGAAACTATATGATCATCTTCCACTGGAGACCCAATGGAAGCAAGTGCATCTGCGATCTTCTTCACCTTCATGTGGCAGTCATTGATGCTCATACTTTCTCTTTGCACATTGTGCAACTCTTGCTTGAGCTGCATTTTCCTGGCTTGCGTATTTGTGCTATACATTTTTGACAGAGTATCCCATGCCTCCTTTGGCGTACTTGCATCCTGAATATGCACAATCATAGAGTCTGAAATGCTGATAGACAGCCAATACATAACTTTCCTGGCTCTCTCATGCCATGCTTTAAATGCTTGCATTTTTTGTTGATTGGGAACATAAGGAAGAACTGGTTCTTCTTCATTTCCTGCAACAAATTCCCAATATCCTTTTCCCATAAGGAAATTCGTCATTCTAAACTTCCATGCTTGGAAGTTGTTCTTATCAAGCTTTTCAGTGACAATCTGTGAAAGAGAGTCAGACGCCATTATAGAACACTGCAAAAAATTCTGTCACTGCAAAAAACACAGCTTCACCCTCACAAGGGCAAATATGCAAAACTGGCGAAAGTGGTATTTGACCACACAGTCACTTCCTAGTGACGATTTTGCATAAACAGGAACTAAGGATGATTCTGTAACTCCCAATGTCTCTGCACACAAGCATGCGATGCAATTTTTGTGGTAACTTTTCACCGACTTGTAGAACAGTGATCGCACATCATAAAACAGGGCCTTTTCCTGAGTGCGTGCAGAAAACTTCCGCCTCCAAAACAGGCCCCAAAATGGCCTCAAATCAAAAAAATAGGGTCTCTTGCTTCACCGCGAAGGGCGTCTCAACCTAAGACAATACACTCTTGCAATTTCCGGCTGTGCTGCCTATAGAGATCTGCTCCCAAAACAGAAAATGAAAGCAACACTGCTCCTCTTACCAGAACAACGCGAGCTTGGCTTGCTTTCTTGAGCTCCTTACCACGAACAAGGCTGTGATACCATGTCAAGATTGTGGGAGAGAAGGAAGGATTCTCACTTGAAGCTTTCTTGCTTGCACAATGGGGGAACACACACAGAGATGGAGGCTGAAAACAGTTTTCCTCTTCTTAGTTGTGTAAGCCAAAAGAACTCTCTTACATAGAAATAGAAGAACCCTATATATGGGTCTCAAACCAAACTCAACTAACTAAGGTGGCATACTAACTGAGCCACGAACTAGAGTAGATAAGGATAGCTGTCATCTAGCTATTATTCATGGGCGGTGTACCAACCACATCTGCAACTGACAAGTCGGTGGCATAAATACACAACGGTCACCCTGGCGTATCACGAGTGGAGCTCGATATCTCAACAGTCTATGCACATACGAAAAGAACTATCTTTGTTTTGAACAAGTAAGACTGGAGAGCAGTATGGAGAAGAGCTAGGTTGAATTAACCCTTTTTCCAACAGTTAGTTTACTTGTTTTAGGATCTCCTCTTGCTGACTTGCACTTACTTGGTAAGGAGGCTGGTTAGGTGGTGAACTACCTGGGATAAGATCAATTGTGTGATCTTCTGGACGCATAGGAGGTAACTCTCTTGGGAGTGAATCACTAAAACAATCCTCATATTGTTTAACAAAATCATGTTTGGGGCTTGACCAGTTAAAGAGAGGGGTTCTTTCAAAGTGTGAGACTTGGAAGCATGAGTTGGTATTGTGTGTTCATTAGAGGCATCAAGTGCCCTTGAGTCATTAGCTTCTTTTGACTCTCTCACAAAAATCATATATGCAGAAATAGCTTTCTTCATTTCTTTAGAAATGCTAACATGACTAACCATTGGCACAGGCCAATCTCCAGCATCAGCACTACATACTATGTTTTGACCCTTGAATTGAAATGCAAGGGTCTTCTTAACAAAATTGGGAAGAGGTCTAATCTTGTAATGCCAAGGCATACCTAAGATAACATCACAATTACCAATGGGTGTAAATAGAAAAGATTCTTGGTCGTCACGGTAATCCCCAATTCTAAGATTCGAATTCCCTTCGATAGGAGTACAATTGGTTGTAAGTTCTTCAATTGCCTAAGGTCCACAATAGTAGAATTAGCACTTTCACTCTACCCATCCATTTGAGGATGATAAGAGGATGAAAACATTCTCGAAGAGAGCTTGCCAAAAGAGGCTGGTCATGCGGGGATCTTGATCACTTATAGTGGACTTAGGCATGCCATGATGCTTGAAAATATGAGTAATGAATAGCTTAGCCATATGATTGACTTTGATTGTCTTTCGCACGGGTACAAAGTGAGCTTTCTTACTGAATCTATCAATGATTGTCTAGATTGCATGGTTGCCTGCTTGGGTGCGAGGAAGCTCCATGATAAAGTCCATGGCTATACTTTCCCAACGCTCATTGGGAATAGGAAATGGCTTTAGTAGACTAGGTGGTTTATGCCTATCATACTTTACTTTTTGGCATATCTTGCACTCACGGACATATCTTTCAATGTCACTCAGAGCATGGGGCAAAAGAAATATATTTCCAATGCTTGAGTAGTGGGTAGAATACCCCTATGTCCAGCATATGGAGATGCATGTGATTCATCCATTACCTTGTGTTGCAATGGTAATGATACAAAAATTGCTTGATGATGATAAAAATAACCATCTCGAATCGAGTAAGGTGTAATTGACAGACCTGAGTAAGCTGATCCCATATGGTTGAGAAGTCAAAATCAGTTGCAGAAATTTTGGGTAAATCCATGAACTCATTATGGTAAACAATTGTGATTGTATTCACTCAAGGTTGCTGTGATAGAGCATTTGCTACCACATTCTTAGTTCCTGATGTATGAAGGATTTGAAAATGAAACATAGATAAGAAATTTTCCCAACGCATTTATTTCTCTGAGAGCTTCTTCTGAGTGAGGAAGTATTTTAGACTTTGGTGATTTTTTTAATAACAAAATCTGCACCGAGTAAATAGTGTTTCCATACTTGAAGAGCATGTACCACTGCCACAAGCTCTTTCTCATATATTGAAGCATGTAGCTCATGATCATTGAGGTGTGGGCTCTCAAATGCTACTGCATGATACTCTTGGTTAAGCACAGCTCCAATGCAATCCCCACAAGCATGGCTGTGAACTTCAAAAGGTTTTTGAAGATCCCGAACTATGAGAATTAGTTCTTGAGTCACAAGAAGCTTAATTCTTTCAAAGGCTTGTACTTGCCTTGATCCTTAACAAAAAGGCATTCGCTTCTTAGTAAGTTCATGTAGAGGAGATACAATATACAAAAAACCTCGTATGAACCTCCTGTAGTATGAACATAGGCACAAGAAACTTCTAACTTCATGTACAGAAGTAGGTGTAGGCCATTCAACAATGGCTTGAATCTTCTCAGGATCCATTCTCACCAAATTGTGAGAAACAATATGGCCCAAGTAATGAATTTTCGAAAGGAAGAATTCACTCTTCTTAGAATTGACTTGTAGTCTATGCTTGCGAAGCTCTTGAAAAATAACAGATAGATGTTTTCTATGCTCTTCTTCAGACCATGAAAATATTAGAATGTCATCAAAGAAGACATATGTGAACTTTAGTGAGGTTTGAAATTTCTCTCCATCATTCGATTAAATATGGTGGGTGCATTAGTCAAACGAAATGGCATGACTAAAGACTCATGTAGTCCAAATGTCATAGGAAAAGTTGTCTTATGAACATCTTCAGGTGCTATCCATATATGGTGATAGCTGCTCTTGAGATCAATGTAACTAAACGTACTAGCCCCTTGCAACTTATCCAAGATATCATGTATTCTTGGGATAGGAAAGCGATTCTTGATTGTAATCTTGTACAAAGATTTGTAGTCTATGCACATACGAAAAGAACTGTCTTTGTTTTGAACAAGTAAGATTGGAGAGTAGTATGGAGAAGAGCTAGGTTGAATTAACACTTTTTCCAACAGTTCGTTTACTTGTTTTAGGATCTCCTCTTGCTGACTTGCACTTACTTGGTAAGGAGGTTGGTTAGGTGGTGAACTGCCTCGGATAAGATCGATCAATTGTGTGATCTCCCACGAACTTAGGAGGTAACTCTCTTGGGAGTGAATCACTAAAACAATCTTCATATTGTTTTAAAAAATCATGTTTGGCTTGATCAATTAAAGAGAGGGGTTCTTTGAGAGTGTGACTTCGAAGCATTAGTTGGTATTGTGTGTTCATTAGAGACATCAAGTGCCCTTGAGTCATTAGCTTCTTTTGACTCTCTCACAAAAATCATGTATGCAGAAATAGCTTCTCTTCGTTTCTTTAGAAATGCCAACATGACTAACCATTGGCGCAGGCCAATCTCTAGCATCAGCATTGCATACTATGTTCTAAACCTCGTACTGAAATGCAAGGGTCTTCTTAACAAAATCTGGAAGAGGTCTAATCTTGTAATGCCAAGGCATACCTAAGATAATATCATAGTTACCAATGGGTGCAAGTAGAAAAGATTCTTGGTCACAGTAATCCCCAATTCTAAGATTCAACTTCCCGTGGATAGGAGTAGAATTGGTTGTAAGTCCTTCAAATACCGAACCTGATCCAATTGGTGTTCCCAATTGATCTGGTGGAATTTGTAGTCTTTCAATAGTATCTACTAATACAAAATTATCTGTGCACCCTGGATCAAAGAGTATCAAAACTCATAGATTGTTGAGTGTCCCCCAACCCTTTAAGAGTTGTCTTTTCTTCTCATTTGAACGAGTGTTAGCTTGCACATCCAGAATAGAATTTGAGTATGGCGGAGGAGGATCTTCAACCATATTTTCTTCCTTCCTTTTGTGAGGACAATCAGGCTTCACATGCCCTAACTCACCACAAAGAAAGCACCTTCCTTCCTCTTTGTACTTTTGTATCTCAGAGGGTGAGAGATACTTGCAATTCTTCTTGTTACCCTCTGGCTTTGAATATTGGTCATGGGTAAAGATAGGTCTTCTTTGATTAGTCCTGTCTCATGGTTGATCATAGAGCTGCTCTTGTTTAGCTCTATAAGAATTCATCTCCAACTTTTGAGATGTACCAGCTGTATGCAAACTTTCAGCTATTATGGCAGACTCCATCATGCGAGATAAGGTTTCATGTGGATACACCTTCATGGTTCTGTGTAAATGAGAGAGTAGGCCATCTTCAAAATTCATTTTCTTCTCTTCATCACTAATCTCCATGAAAGGAGTAACCTTGAGAAGAGTAGACCAAAACATGCTCACATAACTAGTGATCTTGTCATGCTCTTTTTGGCCTAGCCAATCCCACTCCTTGACATCATTCTCAAAATTAGGAGGCAAGAACTGAGCATAAAACTTCTTCTTGAACTTTTCCCAAATTGTAGATTTCCTTCTCTCCAAAATGAGAGTCAACCACTAATTGCTAGCCGTGTCTTTCAAGTGTATGCTTACATGCCTTAACTTGGACTTTTCTGAGAAATTACCATTTGAAAAGAAACTTCAAATTGCATGACAAAGGCTAATGCCTTAGTAGGATCTCTCTTACCAGAGTAGGAGTCAAAATTTATGTCCTTATCCCTAGACTTGCAAGTCTTAGTCTTCTTAAGCTTGCTCCTCTTATGGTCCCTCTTTGTCCGTTTGTGGATTGTACGAGACTTAGAACCAAGAGAGTAGGAACTAGAAGTTGATGAGGAGGAGGAGGAACTTGAGTAATATTGGGAGTAGCTAGTTGCTAAGGGATATGACTCCATCCTTATCCACCTCACTCGAGGTGAGGTCTTTTTACTCTTCTTGACCTGAGAGTCCTTCCTATTAGGAAGCTTCTCAACAATTGAATGCTTTGTACCTTCATCATCAATTGGTGCAATGGTGTTTCTTCCAGTATCACCATCTTTTGGAGGATTTGGTCCTTCATAAGTAGCTTCTTCCCTTCCTCTTAAGTTGTCAATCAATTGACGTACTTCGGGAATTTCCACCAAGCTCATATACTCTATCAATTGAGCCTGTAATTTCTCACTTGTAGGCACTTGATTAGTTGCCATTTTTACCTTCTTCTTGCAAGGATTGCCTTGACTTTGAGAAAAGCAAAGAGACCTGCTCTTATACCACTGTTATAAGGTCGGAGATATACGCTCGACTTTCTTATATATTGAAATATATATGGTGAATATTATGCTGGTGCAGAGAGAGAATAGATGAGAGAAAAGAAAGTTTTAAAGAGAGAGAGAGAGAGAGAGGTAGAGAAATTGAAAACACACTAGGGACTGGAAGATGGACCAGTCCCCCCCTTGTGGAGTTATATTATTGACAAGGAGCAAGCTCTTCCATTACACATAAACTAGTTCTTACTTGTAGCTCTTAGAAAAAAGATCATGATTCCTTGCACAATATACAATCAGTTAACACTTGCACGACTTGGAAGTTGGCTCCTTTTGATCCTTCTTGAGTCTCCTTCTCTCCTACACAATATGTGTAGGGCTCTCCTCTTGCCACCTAATTTCAGCAGAGCTTCCGCATCACTTGCACCTTCTCTTCTCCTCTTGGAACTTTATTTCAACAGAGCTTCCATAGCACTTGCACCTTCTCTTCTCCTCTTGGAACTTTATTTCAGCAGAACTTCCACAACACTTGATTTCAGCAGAGCTTCCACAACACTTGACCTTCTCTTCTCCTCTTGAAACTTGCAAAGTGATGCTTCCTTCACCTCCCTCACACCCAAGGAGAGTCTCCTCTTTTATAGGCTTTCAAGAGCTTATTTTCTTGGAGAGATACTTGAGTTGATCTTCATGTAAGATGTGGTTATTCCATGACCTACTATGTAGGACCAATTTTGAGATATCTCTCTGTGTGTTGCTCGGATGAAAAAACATCCAACACGAAAGTTGTAGATATCTGATGGAACCTAGAACGGGCTGGCACTAGCTCATGCACTAGCCGGACCTCTATCTCACGCGCTCAACAACCCCACGGCCTCGCGGCCAGGAGCGTTGATGACACATACATTGCCTTCCTAGACATCTTGCGTTTGTATTACGTCGTTTGTAATCCACTCTTCTCTCACCCACTACTCCTCAGAGGGAGTCCCTTACACATTGCCTAATGGCACGAAGCACAGACATAGGGGGTCCTCCAACGGCTGAGTACCACCACCCCTCTACAACTCTCCTACACCTTGGGGATTGGCCCCTCGGTGCGTCGCTCAACATATAAACATTTCGCACAAAATCCACTCAAGGTACCATTTAATCGTATACAGGAATGTACCATTGTCCTTACTTCTCTTTCCCCTAGACCCCATGACTAGCTTATGGCTTAGGGTGTCCTGTCTCTCACTCAACGTCGGTCAAGGTCCTAATGAAAGCAATTGCTGTGCATCTAGGATTTCTGATACCTTTAAATATTTCCATGGTTTATGCATAGTGTGGATGCTAAGTGCTCAAACAATTATAAAATCAATATTGTGCACATGTGGAAAACGTCCTTTTAATGGTTTTCAACTACCGTTCTTATGCGGCGTTGCATGAACCTAGCATCGAGGAAACCCTCGTGCTACTAGGTTCTCATTCTATAATTATTCACCGACCTATATGGCATGCAAACAAAAACCAGCAATCTTTTCATCATTTTACTCCGCATTTAGACACATTTTAACCACTCTACCCTCCCATCGATCAAATGTTGCATTGTTGTATAGATTTATAAGGCATTTTGCCATCATTTTATGTGTAAAAAGTGGAAAAAGACGCACTAGAACAAGAAGGTGGGGCTGAACTGAGGCAAATCCTCATGCTTCAGTCCCCACAAACATTCACAAACATTATTCTTAATTTTTATTAACTTTCCGCACCCAAAATGCATTTTTTCCCTATTTTTAGTGGTTTTTCCTCTATTTTCCTTGTATTTTTCCTTATTTTCTACATTATTTAATTACTGAAAATTCAAAATAGGTTATGGACTGTGGCCCTTAGTTCCTTCTTGCAACAAAAATGAAAATTTAGTTGGTGTTCCTATTTATTCTTCCATTTTTATGCTCAAAAACATCATTTTCCCTTGATTTTCCATATTTTACGTGTTTTAGTGTATTATTTTGAGCCACAAGATGCATGTTTTTCTGATTTTCTGATTATGATCAACAAATACTCATGGAAAATAGCAACATAAATAATTTTTAGCCCACATGAACAACAGTTTATCAATCAAAAACCATGAAATCTCAAATTTCCTTTGAAAAAATTGAATTACCGCTTATTTGCGTGTTTCGGGTTTCATATCCATGGCTGCAAATATGAAAATCAGCAGCACTTCATGCTCATGATGATGACACGTCACCATTTCTAGCCCGTGGAGCGATCCGATCGATGCCGAACAAGCCTCCATCATTCTTTCTTCTTCCTTTCTCTTCTCGCATGAATCCCCCCTTAGAGGAGAGAGAGGGAGGAGAGAGAAAGACTGATTTTCTCTCTCTCTCTACAGGCTGCCATTTCTCGCGCGGGACGGAGCGATGCGGAGCGTGGAATGAATGCAATATCCTGCTGTGATTTGTTTCATGGCTTGCTTGACAGCCATCATCTCGATTTGTGGGGGGGGGGGGGGGGGGGGGGGGGGGGGCGTTTTTTTCGCGGCGCCTCTCTGTAGCCGCCGCCCACCTCCTAATTCATTTTTTTAGGGAGGGGGGGTGCCCCTTCCCAAAGGCACCCCTTCACTCCTCCTTTTGGGCACCTCCCCAATTTTGACCAGCCTTTTGGCCCTTTTCCCGGCCTCTCTCGCATACGGTGCCTGAATCCAGTTCTGAAAATTTCTATGAGCTCGTCTTGGCATCCCGCACTAGCTGACAGCTCCACTGACTGGCACAAGCGCATGGAAAAATTACTAAAAATCCGTAAGTGTTGTCCGGGCGTCCTTAGAGCACTTTGACGCTTAAAATCGTCTTAGGTCGAGCCGCCGCCTTTGGCATTGGATATTTTTCCCTTGATATTCATAATTTTTAGCTATTTTTAAGCAATTTTCAGCACCAAAATTTCACTCTCATTGGCGACCACGGGATAGGGCGACTCAACCCGTCGAATCCCACAATAGATCTGCACAAAATAACCAGAGAAGCATCAAGCTGATACAAAACAAATATGCAATAAAACTCAACACAACGCTCACCCTACCCCCTGAAAGAACCAAGGCATGACATCCACAAGGAGTAGGCCTAGCATCATCTAATAGAAGATCCGAAGCGAGTGACTGACCACCTGCTTCAACACAACCAAACTAAAAAGAATTGTCAAAGAGCTTGCCCTAAGTGGTAGTCTGAACTACTTACCAACTAACGACAACACAACTAGGAGCTCCTACAAAGCGAGGACTCCTATAGCCTGATCAAGGAGTATTTTCTTTCAGTACATTTTTTCTTTTAAGGTTTTTGTTTTATTAACATACTTGGGCATGTAAAAAGGAGGGAGCTGAGCGTAGTGACCCAAGGAGAACAGGGCATCGGTCTCAGGACCTGTCTCGGCACCCAAGAACCTACCAAGCCCTCGCAAGGCGACACTTAATCCTTTTCTAACGCTCACTTTTATTTTCGCTCCAACCTTCCTTGTTTTTGTCATTATTTTTTTCCAGCAAGAAGCCACCCCTAGGAAGACAAGGTATCGGCCCCGGGTCGGACTCGTCCCCAGGAACCTACCAGGCCTTCGCAAGGCGATGATCAACTGCTTATACATTTTCATTCCTTTTCTTTTCTTTAATAGGGGTTAGAACCCCTTTTTACACACCTTCGTATATATATTCATCTTTTAGGATGTTTAGGGTTTCTTGGCATCATCATTATAATCTTCTGGCAGGCTTCACTAACTGCCTCACTACTAACAATAACTCCTAGAACGGCTGCCTAGCAGGCTAACATAACAGGGCCACTAGGACTTCCTTCTAAAACATGTCTTTCGATGCCTGACAATGTCTTTACAGGAGGCAATGACTACCCTGACCTCTCTCAAACATACTTAGCCTAAACCTGGGACTTCATGCCTTGGTTGCCGGTCCCCAACAAAAATATATCCCCTCGACAAGTACAAATACACATATAACAGGAAAGAAAGGTACTCGTAAAGGAGAGGTATCACCTGGATTGGCCACAAGAAGCTTCCATCGCAGCAAAGGCTCCACCAAATTCCACGAACCACGAAACCTGTCCAGCACAACACTTAAAACAAAAACCTGATTAAATGCACTCGCACTAGACAGGGAAATGGCCCTCTTGGCCTAATGAAATCAAACATGACTTCGCATAGCATCCTCCTGGAAACAACTATGATAGACATCAAAGCATACCATTCCCAGGGGAACAGAGGCTCGTAGCCCTAAACTAGGTGCATTAAATTATGACTCATCCCTCCTGCGTATATCGCAAGAGGTGTTCGCATCACATGTCGTCTAATCAGTCTGTGGATCCAAGATAATAAAGGCAGATGAGTCTCGCCTACCCTCTGCATCACCCAGATCAACCATCGTCTGCCAAAGAGGGCATGTTCAAAAAGCATACCCCACAAACGACCAGGTCCTGTCTCACCATCAATAGATATATCGGGACAAGGGCCACAATTAAAGAAGAGGTCTTCTTCATACACAAGATTAGCCAATGAATCGGCAAACTGATTCCAGTCTCGTGGAATCAGCTGAAAAGACACTCTATCAAATTCGTCTAGCAGGGCTATGGCAGTATGATGGTACATGCAAAGGATGGGGTTTCGTACCATGTACGTCCCATTGAGTTGATTTAAAACCAACTGAGAGTCCCCTTTCACCAATAACTGGTGGATACCACCCTTCTTTGCAATATTCAAACCCATAATCAGGGCTTTGTATTCTGCCATATTATTGGTAAAATTCACCCCGAGATAAGCAGCTAACTTCATGACAATGCGTCGTCGGGGGTCTTGGATGACAACTCCTACACTTCCCTTTTTGCATGGACCCCTGAACGCCCCATCAAAATACAAGGTGTACGTCCATAAAGGGTTTACATATCCCGCCATCCGGAACTCTACTCGTAATTATGGTAATCGAAATTCAGCATATTCAACGGGTGGACTGTAGGCTCCATCCCTCCATCCTCATTGAATTCAACAGGGATGCTCGTCAAAATTTGTAGGCAGTGATGGCAAAAGACCTTGATCTCCCAAATAAATGTCCCGCCTTCTTGCTCAGTCACCGTATATCCTTTGCTCCACCAAATGAGCTTTCCCTGATGATACCTCTGTTCTAAATATGGGTGTTCTAAATAAGGGATCTTACGACCCATCAACCTCTATCACGATTTCCTTGCAGATATTTGATCGATCTCGCCTAGACCTGCAAGGCAGTCATAGTATTAGTGCAATAAAAAATAATAAGGTTTAATCTTATTAAGATTAACCTTATTTTTAAATTCTATCCCCTCAAGGTCAGCTAACAAAACTGTGGATTTATTCTTTCCTATTCTAACGATCCTATAGGGCCCGTCCCATTTGGGCTCTAGCTTGCCTGGAAATAATTCACTTCGTGCGTCATAATACAGAACAAGATGTCCTTTCTTGAAGGTGTATTTCTTGGCTTTGAGATCGTGTAGCTGCTTCATTCGACGCTTTGCCACTTCTTGGTGCAATAAGCTCTGCAGCTTAAGCTCATCTAAATGTGCCAGTGTCGTCAAGCGCTCAAAAAGTGCGTCTTCATCACTCAAAGAATGATTGATGGCAAACCGAATAGTTGGCAGCTCAATCTCTAAAGGCAAGACACACTCCTCCTCATATACTAACTTGAACGGGGTATGGCTAGTGGCTCGTTTGAAGGTCGTATTATAGGCCCACACTGCCACGTATAACTTTTTATCCCAATCCCGTTTCTTTTCCGACACAATTTTGGACAGGATGCCCATAAGCTGCTTGTTGGTGCTTTCAACTTGCCCATTGGCTTGCGGGTTATATGGGGTTGTCTTGTTATGCTTGATTTTCCAAGTCTCTGTCAAAATTTTGATCACCTTATTCAGGAAATGGGTTCTGCGGTCCGACACTAATTCTTTCGATGGATCAAAATGGCATATTATCTGCTCTAAAAGGAAACTAGCAGTTTCTTTAGCATCATCTTTCCTTGTTGCACGTGCTTCTGACCCCTTTGTGAAGTAGTCAGTTGCTACAATGATATACCTCTTTTGCATAGTTGATGATGGAGTAATAGGACCCACAAAGTCTATTCCCCACTTCTCAAATGGAAGTATCGCCATAATAGGGGTGAGTGGTCGTTTCCTATTCTCTCGACTTTCTTGTCGTTAACAAATATCGCATCTCTTAACATACACAAACGCATCCTAGAAGATGGCAGGCCAACAATAACCTGCTCTTAAAGCCTCTTGTGCTGTAAGCCGTCCAGCAAAATGGCCGCCGCAAGCAGAATCATGGCACTCTTCCAAAATGAATGGCACCTCGTTAGGCATCACACATCGGCGATAGATGTCATCAACCCCTTGCCGATATAATGTACCTGCGATCAAGGCAAACTTTAATGCTTACTGCCTAATTTTCCTTCTCTCAGCTTTAGATAATTCAGATCTCGCCTCTTCCGTCGATAAATAATGCGTTATTGCAGCGTACCAGGAGGGAATAGATGCCGTATCTATTTTAAATAATAGCTCCATGTCACTACCTTCAGCCACAGATTCTTTCGGCTCCCCAAAGTCCACAACACATTCCACAATGCCTTGCAACCTTGGTGGCTTACTACGGATTTCATAATCAAACTCTTACAAAGTGATTAACCACTTCGCTAGACAATCAGGCGGCTGTAGCTTATTCATCAATAATCAAAGTCCCTCCGCCTTCGTATAAAGCATGACTTTCTCATAGAGAATATAATGCCTGAATTTCTTGGTCCCAAAGACCATCGCTAGACACAACTTCTCCATGTAGGTATAATTGATTTCGGATACCCCCAGCTTCCGGCTAGCAAAAGCAATCGGGTGGTACCACTTTTCTTCCCAAATTTGGACTAAACAGCAACTGATACTATGCACGGTGGCTGCTAAGAATATATAGAACACCTCACCTCTTTTAGGTGCTTTTAAAACGGGAGCTCTTGCTAGCTCCTTTTTCACATCCTCGAATGCTACCTTACAAGGGTCACCCCATACAAACAAACAACTAAAGGACAATAAATTTGTAAGCGGCAACGTTCTTTCTGCCAAGGCGTTTATGAATCTACAGTAATAACCAACCGAAGACAGAAAGCTATGAACTTCTTTCGGAGTGCGTGGTGGACCCATGGCAACTATAACTTTGACCTTCTCGGGGTCTGTTGCAATTCCTACCGAACTGACCACATGACCCAGCAATAGCCCATAAGGTACTCCAAAAACACACTTCCGTGGGTTTAGAGCGATACAAAATTGTCTACAGCGCTCAAAGCACTTTCTTAAAATGATCAACTACCTTCCTCTCACGGTGGAGGCCCCTAAGTCATCAATAAACACCTTCAACTCTTCAGGAGATATGTCACCGAAAGTCTTATCTGCTGTTCGTTGCCACGAACCAGGCGCATTGCATAAACCAAAGGCCATCACATGGTACGCAAAAGTACCAAATACAGTAATAAAAGTTGTTTTCAACTTGTCCTCTTCTGCAATTGCCATCTGGTTGTATCCTGCAAAGCAATCCATAAATGAATATATCTCCCTACTCACTAATTGATCCAAAATCTGGTCAATAAATGGCAACGGGTAGTAGTCCTTAATTGTCTGCTTATTCAGCTCCCTAAAGTCTACACATAATCGGATTTGATTATTATTTTTTTTTCTGATCACAACTGGCGAACACCATTCCGTGTGTTGCACAGGAAAAATCAAACCTGCTTTCCGAAGCTTCTGTAACTCTTCAAACAGCCCGTCCCTCAATTCGAAAGGCATACGCCTTACTTTCTGTCGTACAAGACGATTGCCCTCTTTCAACGGAATTGTATGAATAGCAAGACTAGGAGGAATGCCTCTTAGCTCATCATAACTCCAGGCAAAGATATCACGGAATTCCTGAATCAAGGCCACATAGTCCTCCCTTTCTACTGTGCTAAGCATAGAACCTAATTTGATTGGCCACAGATCATCAGGCGTACCAAGGTCTAGCTCGATAACATCTGCATCTCTTATACGATCTTGGCCCTCTATCGGCTCGTTCAAAGTGATCTGATAGATGTCTTCCGTGGTGGATCCCTCTTTGGACTCATCACTGGATGATGTCTCACTGGCAGATAAATCTTCTAATGTCTCCAATTCTATAGAAGATAGAGGAGCTCTCTCACTCTGCGGGGACTCAGGATAAGCATCAACCACCACACGCTGGGCACCTCTGCCGAATATCAATCGACCGGCGGGTATATCTACTTGGCAGTCCGCTTGCAAGATCCAAGGTCGTCCGAGTAATACTTGGTAACTTGGACGGCCTGCGAAACGAATCACCCTAAAGTCCAACAGGCATTCTACATTTGCAACAGTGACATGGACCTTAGTAATGCAGCCTTCCGGCTGCCTCAAACTATCATCTATGATTCTAAGAATCGTGAGGTATCTTTCTGGATCGCAAGACCCAACCTTTCCATCAGTTCAGAACTCATAATGTTAACAAATGATCCCGTGTCGACAATGGCATAATCTACTAATATCCCATCGACATAGGCTGCAACCCTTGGGCAATGCTTTTCAGCATGCTCAAACCAGTCATCACCAACTCGTGCGATACCCAAAGGTTCTACGATATACCCGGTACGTAGGATCTTTTTAAATTCCTTGTGTACTCCTGGGGAGAGCTTTATAAGCTGTAAAAGATTCACATCCGGCTTGACTTCGCAAAGAGAGCTCGCCAAATCGAATTCATGATAGTTCGATAGAGTTCGCTTTTCACGCCAAACCATCCGCTCTTTAGGTCGCTGAACCAGCTTTATTGCCTCTTTTTTAACTTTCACCTTCTTCTTTGGTGATTCCTTATCGGCTTTACTTTCCACGGGCTTCAAAGGTCTCCCTTCCATGGCAGGATCCAAAACTTGTGTTCCTTTGTCGCCTTGTTTAGGGTTTCCGTCAACAGGCTTATCCTTGTCGGCTTTTCTACCCTTTTGACCTCTTGTAAGAACAGCTCGCAGATTAGAGGTTTCAGCATCATTAACATGTACAGCCTCAATCAAACTAACCCCACTACCACTAGGTAGCTCCTCCACTGTAGTCTTTGGTCGTTGAAGTATTTGTTTAGGCCCGTCTTCTCGCTGGGAATCATTTCCTTGCACACGATGATTAACAGGCCCTGGTTGCCGACTACCTCGCTGGAGGGAACTGATCTTACTCCAGCAAGTAGCTGCTAAATGGCCGGATTTTCCACAGATGTCGCACTTAACATTTGGGAAATTTCTTGGATAGTGTTGCCCACCACACCATTTGCAACTAAAGCTCGAAGGTGCACCCTCATCTGGGTATCTACTTCCTATCATATTTTGTTGTTTTTTAAGGAAGTTGACATCAATGACTATTTGTCGATACTGTCCGTAATCATGTCGGTATAATGCCTCATCATGTCCTTAACCTCGCCAAGAACATTAGAAGCGCTCGACTCATAGCCTTGGTCATTACCATGTCGTTCCATCGGCCTAACAATTCGATTAGGCACTGGTTGTTGAGCCACAGGCATGGTATTAGAATTGACCACCTGGCCTCCACCATTTGGAGCCATTTGACTACCTGTAGGCATCAACATGCTAGGGGGAGCTGGTAATAAAGGGACATTCTGCATCATGTTCCCTCTCCCATTAGGGTTAGCCATCGCTATCCCTTGGCCACTACTGCCATTGGCCATCGCCATATTGTTTCCCAATACTAAACCCATATTCGAATTGCCTCGAGAAGCATAGGCTGCTTGTAGTCAGGATTCCACCTCTTGTGCTCGTGTAATGGCAGTATCTATATCCCCAAAGGGGACACTACTCAACTGCAATTGGATGTTAAAGTCCAAACCATGTAGGAAATATTGCAATTGGGCAGCTGCGGGGATAGGAATGGAGGTGTCCGACTTACAGAAAACCTCTTTTATTTTCTTCGCATAAGGACGAATATCCTCGTGTGCTTCTTGGCGGGTCACGTTGAGTACATGCAACCAATATTGCCCACCCCTTTTAGGGGCAAACTCCCTTCGAAAAGCTCCATAAAATGCATCAATATTCAATATGGTTCCGGCTTCTAAACCATGATACCATATAGCGGCTCTTCCTTTGAGAGTCATATTGAAGAACATCATTAAATGTCCTTCTTCTTGGATGCGACAGTTAAACATCAGCTTTTGAAACTCCCTAATTTGGAGTTCCGCATCTTCCTCTACTAGCCCATTAAAAATGGGTAACGGGTAACCTAGAGCCGGAAAATCCATTGTTCCTGCTGGAATTGCAATAGGCTGCACCATGACGAGGATTGGATTTGCACTAGGAATAAGGGACGGTGGGGTTACATCTCCCGCACTTGATGTAGACTGGCTTATGGAAGAAAGGGGAGCACTAGAGCTTCCACCTTCTCCTAACTTACTTCTTGTGGCTCCAAGATCACTAGATCCACTCCCTCGTAAGGGTTCAGCACCGCTACGCTTAGGGGAATATCTCCTAAAAATTTCAGCACGTCGCCTAGCTCTTTTGTCTCTCTCTTGCTTTTGGATTTCTGCTAGACGATGCTTATCGATAAATAACAGATCAATCATAGTATCCTTTGGCATAAACTCCTAGTTGGTCCCTAGACAACCAGGATTTGAGGACCGCCAATTTTAAGCGGCTCCCGGTGGCAGACGCACCACTGATGGAACCTAGAACGGGCTAGCACTGGCTCATGCACTAGCCGGACCTCTATCTCACGCGCTCAACAACCCCACGGCCTCGCGGCCAGGAGCATTGATGAAACATACATTGCCTTCCTAGACATCTTGCATTTGTATTATGTCGTTTGTAATCCACTCTTCTCTCACCCACTACTCCTCAGAGGGAGTCCCTTACACATTGCCTAATGGCACGAAGCACAGACATAGGGGGTCCTCCAATGGCTGAGTGCCGCCACCCCTCTACAACTCTCCTACACCTTGGGGATTGGCCCCTCGGTGCGTCGCTCAACATATAAACATTTCGCACAAAATCCACTCAAGGTACCATTTAATCGTATACAGGAATGTACCATTGTCCTTACTTCTCTTTTCCCTAGACCCCATGACTAGCCTATGGCTTAGGGTGTCATGTCTCTCACTCAACGTGGGTCAAGGTCCTAATGAAAGCAATTGTTGTGCATCCAGGATTTCTGATACCTTTAAATATTTCCATGGTTTATGCATAGTGTGGATGCTAAGTTCTCAAACAATTATAAAATCAATATTGTGCACATGTGGAAAACATCATTTTAATGGTTTTCAACTACCGTTCTTATGCGGCGTTGCATGAACCTAGCACCGAAGAAACCCTCGTGCTACTAGGTTCTCATTCTATAATTATTCACCGACCTATATGGCATGCAAACAAAAACCATCAATCTTTTCATCATTTTACTCCGCATTTAGACACATTTTAACCACTCTACCCTCCCATGGATCAAATGTTGCATTGTTGTATAGATTTATAAGGCATTTTGCCATCATTTTATGTGTAAAAAGCGGAAAAAGACGCACTAGAACAAGAAGGTGGGGCTGAACTGAGGCAAATCCTCATGCTTCAGTCCCCACAAACATTCACGAACATTGTTCTTAATTTTCATTAATTTTCCGCACCCAAAATGCAAATTTTCCCTATTTTTAGTGGTTTTTCCTCTATTTTCCTTGTATTTTTCCTTATTTTCTACATTATTTAATTACTAAAAATTCAAAATAGGTTATGGACTGTGGCCCTTAGTTCCTTCTTGCAACAAAAATGAAAATTTAGTTGGTGTTCCTATTTATTCTTCCATTTTTATGCTCAAAAACATCATTTTCCCTTGATTTTTCATATTTTACGTGTTTTAGTGTATTATTTTGAGCCACAAGATGCATGATTTTCTGATTTTCTGATTATGATCAACAAATACTCATGGAAAATAGCAACATAAATAATTTTTAGCCCACATGAACAACAGTTTATCAATAAAAAACCATGAAATCTCAAATTTCCTTTGAAAAAATTGAATTACCGCTTATTTGCGTGTTTCGGGTTTCATATCCATGGCTGCAAATATGAAAATCAGCAGCACTTCATGCTCATGATGATGACACGTCACCATTTCTAGCCCGTGGAGCGATCCGATCGATGCCGAACAAGCCTCCATCATTCTTTCTTCTTCCTTTCTCTTCCCGCATGAATCCCCCCTTAGAGGAGAGAGAGGGAGGAGAGAGAAAGACTGATTTTCTCTCTCTCTCTACAGGCTGCCATTTCTCGCGCGGGACGGAGCGATGTGGAGCGTGGAATGAATGCAATACCCTACTGTGATTTGTTTCATGGCTTGCTTGACAGCCATCATCTCGATTTGTGGAGGGGGGTCGTTTTTTTCGCGGTGCCTCTCTGCAGCCGCCGCCCTCCTCCTAATTCGTTTTTTTAGGGAGGGGGGTGCCCCTTCCCAAAGGCACCACTTCACTCCTCCTTTTGGGCACCTCCCCAATTTTGACCGGCCTTTTGGCCCTTTTCCCGGCCTCTCTCGCATACGGTGTCTGAATCCAGTTCTGAAAATTTCTGTGAGCTCGTCTCGGCATCCCGCACTAGCTGACAGCTCCACTGACCGATGCATGCGCATGGAAAAATTACTAAAAATCCGCAAGTGTTGCCCGGGCGTCCTTAGAGCACTTTGACGCTTAAAATCGTCCTAGGTCGAGCTGCCGCCTTTGGCATTGGATATTTTTTCCTTGATATTCATAATTTTTAGCTATTTTTAAGCAATTTCCGGCACCAAAATTCCGCTCTCAATATCTTGTTTCCAATAACCTTAGCGGCCCATTTTTAGAGATCATCTTTCTATCACAAGATATTATTAAAATGGATTCACCATGTCTTTTTTTTTAAAGAACAACTTCTCAAGCTGTACTTTTAACTTGTGGTCCATGCAACCACCTTAAGGAGAGTTCATTAAATTGCCTTGGGTCTCAACCTTAAGATTGACTTCCACACAAAAGCTTGTGTCATTTTAGACCTTAGAAAGAGAAAATCACTTCTCTTCTCACTTCCAGAGGATCATGTCTCTTGTCTTTCTTAGTGAGAGAATTACCTCTCTCGTCTTTCTTAATGAAAGAAAAGACCTTAAACCTTGACTTGTATGGGAGAGGATGACCCCAAATGAATGCAATGCTCATTACACACAAGTAAACGTTCCCAGGCATCCCTGGATGCACACATAAAAACATATACACAATGCTAATGAACTTCCTCTTCTTAGAACTTAATCCATATTCATTTATGTGTAACTCCTTGGTTCTTGTGTACACTCTTACACTTGGCAAACACTTCTTTCCCCCTTCATAACTTGTACTGCCTATACCATGTCCTCGTCATAGTGCTCTGATCACCCCATTAACTGATGCACCAGGAATATTGGTCTCTAAATGGTCTCATGGCCTTGCTAGATCATCATCAACACTTAAAGAAAAGTGAGTCATTAATTCAGTGACATAATTTTTTAAAAATAGAGAATGCATAATAAGCAATCAATTTAGTGACACTTTGTCGTTCCTAAAATGCTACAAAAATGTAGTCCTCAAAGCATCATATGTAGGGAAGGAAGCCATACCATAACTACTAAACCAATCCATAGCCTTCTCTTGAAGAGTGGCTCCAAATTACTACTTTTTGACTTTATCTTTATATAGTTGGTTAAACCCACTTGTTGTCGAGCTTGTTTCAAACAGAGTCATGTGACAATCAAGATCTTCTTTCTTTCCTCCTAAAAATTTGGTAGCTTGTACCTTAGTATTTTGAGGTGGTGTTTCTTGAGTTGACATTTTACTACTCCTATTACTAAGACATTCTGGATCAAACACTAGCTTTCTTTGTGCATGTCGCCCAAACAATGCAATTCCTATGAACAAAACATCTTGTATATTCCTCCTCAAATCATTAAAACTTTGTACTTCGAGTTAAAAACCATCATTTCCATCTCCTCCTACTATAATTGTGGATGAAATATCTTCTGGAACAATATTTGCAAGTTTAGGTTCCTCCCTTTATAGGTATTTATCAGCTTCCCCTTCTCTATCAACATGCACCTCTCCTATAGCTTGCACTTCTCCATCCACTTATACTTCAACTTGGGCCTTTTAAAAAAATGCATTGGGCTTCCCTTGTCTAATACTCTTTCTCTTGATCTTGTGAGAACCCAATCCCCTTGTTGAGGGAATTACCCTAACATATATGCTGCCCATCCTAAGTACTCTAATCTTGATATTTGCCATTATAGTCATGTGCTCCTACAACTTTCTTCACTTAATCTCCTCCAATCCGATTCCTTAATCATGAGCATTATGCACATGAACCAAGCACAATCACCAAAGTGTTTTGGCCCATTATGATCAAAGTATACAGCAATCTGCCTAAAATAGCCCTACTACAGTATACAACTTCCTAAATCAATTTGCAGCAGTATATAACATTTAATTTTCAAGACTAACATGCATATATGAAATATGCATCATGATTATTCACATTAGCATACTATCTCAAAGATTATGATTCAGATTATTCCTGAACAAAGAACTCATAGTAGTAGATCATTAAAATTTTAGGAGACAAGAACAAAGTGATAGAATTGGACATCAGTAACCCTTTGTGTACACTCTCCTAGGGATCTTGCATTTTTTTGATGATGATAGATACAAAAAGATATAAAAAAGTATATCAAGACAGTTTCCACCTTTCAAATGAAATTCCATGACATACAAGTGCAACTTTACATATGCTAATCCAAGTGCTTGTCAAGAATCGCATGATGGGAGGATGTGCTTGAGCTGTTGTGCCAAACACACACTGTATACACAAGAGGAAGCTCACTCAAGAACACAAGAAGAGAGATGGAGGCCAAAACGTTTTCTTGCTGGTTTCTTCTTCTTCTTCCACACACTATACAATGTACACAAAGTATAGATAAGATACAACATAAAGAAAAGTGGCCTTCTAAGTCAAACAGTGCATAACCGACTACACTAATCAACTAGCGTTATATCTTTGCCAGCTGTAGGTAGGTGTAATAAACTAAATATAATAAGTGATAAGTCAGTGGCCATGTGAGTATCATAATGACCACCAACGTGCTAAGTGCAGACGTGTGGACTCATCTAGCAAGGTGGTCCATCATCAATGTCCGCACGTGTTGAGCTTGCCACCTCAACACTCCCCCTCAAGCTCAATTCTATCTCTGCAACTCCAAGTAAGCTTCGAAACTTTTGAAGCTTCTCAGCATCCAATGCCTTTGTGAAAATGTCAGCTATCTAATCCTGTGTGCTGACATATACCAAGTCAATCTCTCCTGCAAGTACCTTCTTTCTCACAAAGTGGTAGTGCACCTCAATGTGTTTTGTCATAGCATGGAACACTGGATTCCTAGCTAGTTGTATGCTGCTCATGTTGTCACAATGAATGACAACTGGACAATCTCCCTGCATGTCCAAATCACCTTATAACTTTTGTAGCCATACCACCTCACATGTTGCCATAGCAGCACCTCTATATTGAGCCTCTGTACTCAATAAAGCAACTGTAGGTTGCTTTTTTGCTACTCCATGTAACTACTACACTACCAAGGGAAAACATGAATCCACTTGTAGATCCTCTGTCTGACATGCTACTAGCCCAATCTACATCTATGTATTCAAAGACCTGTACATCCTTACCTGCCTCATAAAAAAGTTCATAATGTAAAGTGGACTTCACATACCTCACTATACATCTAACTACATCCAAATGAGGCTCTCTAGGCATCTGCATAAACTAATTGACAAGGCCAACAACATAGCTGAAGTTTGGCCTTATGATAGTCATGTAAATCAAACTCCCTGCTATCCTCCTGAACATAGTAGGGTCTTCTATCTCATTCCCAACGTCAGCACTCAACTTCACATTTTGCTCCAATGGTACTAAAAGAGGCTTACATGCTGTCATACCATACTTGGATAACATATCCAAGCCATATTGCCTTTGGGATAGTCGTATACCATCATCACATTTGATCACCTCAATACTAAGAAAGTATCTCAACTCACCCAAATCTTTCATCTCAAACTTGTTCTTCAAGAAGTCCTTAACTTTGGCAATCCCATTGTCACTGTCACCTGTAATAATCAAGTCATCCACATAGATAATCTGACTATGATGACCAAACCTGCATCTCCCTTTCTCACATAAAGTGAGTGATCAACATCAGAAATACAAAATCCAATATTGACAAGATACTCTCCGATCTTGTCAGACCATGCTCTAGGTGCTTGCTTCTGCCCATACAACGCCTTCTTTAACCTGCACACATATGTGGGATGCTCTAAATCCTCATAACCTGTTGGCTGCTCCATATACACTTCTTCTTGCAATTCACCATGCAAGAAGGCATTCTTAACATCCATTTTTTGCAAACTCCAACCTTTGGTTGCTGCCAAGGCAATCACACACCTAACAGTTTCCATCCTAGCAACTGGACTGAATGTCTCTTCCTAATCTATGCCATATGTTTAAGCATAGCCTTTTGCAACCAGCCTAGCCTTATACTTGCTAATTGAACCATCTACATTATGCTTGACTTTGTAAACCCACTTACAGCCAATAGCTTTCTTACCCTTAGGTAAGGGTACCAAATCCCAAGTCTTATTGTCTTCTAATGCAGCCATCTTCTCATCCATTGTTACATCCCAATGAGCATGACCAACAATATCCTCAAAACAAGTGGGCTCAACATCCTCAACTAATTTGACCATATAAGCATAATGGTGAGCTGCATAACCTTCAAAACCAAATCTTTTAACAGGGTATCTGACCTTGCTAGATCTGCATACTAGCGGATCACTCAATGCAGCCTTTACATTACTATGAGCTCTCTGTACACCAGGTGTCTCGACTAAAGGAGTGCCAAGCTCATCATCCAAACTCTTCGAACCACTAGAATCTCCATCAAATCCCAAATGACTGGTAGATGCATCATTACCATCCAGCACTTTCTTCTTTCCTTTGTCCTTCCCTGCAACACTTATAGATCCACCTGAAGATGTGGGGCTACTCCTTAGTCTCCCAAACTAAGGGCTCACTGTAGGTGTAGTACCAGATGATGTTTCTGGTCCACTAAGACTCTGTGATTCTTGTTTATCTTTCTACACATAGCTATCCTGATCATTATCATCATCCAAAACATCACCAGCAGGTGTATACCAACTTCCCATCTCATCAAAGATAACATCCCTGCTCACTCTGGACTCACCTGTGACAAGGTTATAACAGCGATACCCTTTCTGCTCTAAAGAGTATCCAATAAAAACACATTTTTCTGCCTTTGGATCAAGCTTCTTTTGTAGCTCATCTGGCACATGAACGTATGCAACATAACCAAATACCTTCAAGTGTGATACATCAAGCTTCTTGCCAGTAAAGCATTCTTCCGGAGTCATCCCATGAACTGCAGCTATGAGAGTTCTATTCATAAATTGGATAGCAGTATGGACAGCCTCAAACCAAAAATGTTTGGGCATATTCTTTTCAGTCATTAATGCCTGTGCAACTTCTGTAATAATATGCCTATTTTTTCTTTCTACAATAGCATTTTGCTGTGGGGTATACCTGTAGTAAATTGCCTCTTTATCCCATGAGTCCTCAAGAAGCCAGTAAACTCATTAGAGAGGTACTCTCCCCCTCCATCTAATCTCATGCACTTCACTTTTAAGCATGTTTCTATTTCAACATCTGCCTTAAAAGATTTGAAGTGCTCAAATACATCACTCTTTTCCTTCATGAAGTATACCCATAACTTCCTTGAACAGTCATCAATAAATGTGACAAAGTATTTTTTACCACCAAGAGATACATTTTGTGGAGGCCCCTAAAAATTAGTATGCACTACATCAAGTATTTTTCTACTCACTTTTCTGTCATGCGAGAAGGGTTGTCTTGCTTGCTTACCAAGCTTTCATGCTTCACAGACTTTATGCAATTCTGCAACTCTAAAAGAAGGCAACCCTGTAACCAATCCTCTGGACTGTATTAATTTCAGCCTTTGCACATTTGCATGTCCAATAGGTTTATGCCATATTTCAATATCTGCAACCACTCCTTTTCCTTTAGCATACATAGCAACATCCATTGCAGGAATTCCAGTATGTAAAGTGAACATTTGGCCAACTCTACTTCCTTTTGTGACCAACCTGCACTTATCATTAAATTCTTCTACAAAACAACCTTTTGCATTGAATATCAGACCTGCAATTCCTACTCTACCATTTGGCCAACAAACACTAGATTCTTTGTGATTGATGGCACATGTAATACATCTGTCAGACTCTTTGTATGGCCATCATACAAGGACAAGGGAACCTTTCCAATGTGTGAAATTCGGTGGCATGAATCATCACCCGTCTACATATAACCTGGATTTTGTAGGTCCCATATCTCTCCAAACCATTAAACATGACTAGTCATATGATTAGATACACCTGAATCGACATACCATACATCATCATGTGCCCCCTTTCCTGTAACTACATTCATCATATGCTGCATAACAAATAAAAGCTCATTTTTGTCTTCATTTTGTCATAAAGACAATGCATAGTTTCCTTGCTGTAATTTACCACTATGAATATCATCCTTCTTTGCATAGCAATGGGCTGCAATAACAGAATTTCCAGAACCTCTATTCTACCATCCTCCTCTTCCTCTAGAGCTCCCCCTGCCTCTAAAGTTTCCTTGCCTCTGACAGATGATTTTTTATGTTGAAAAGTGCTTAAAAATAGCCAAAAATTACGAATATCAGGGAAAAAATAGACTTTGTCGAAGGCAGCGGTGGCAATTAGTACGATTTTAAGCGGCAATGCCCGGAAAGTGCTTAAAAGAGCCACTAGACCGTGGTCGGAGAATTTTCATAATTTTTTGGCATGGCAAACGAGACCCTGGGAGATCCCCGACAGTGCAGGACCTCAAGATGGATGTGCAAGAATTTTCGGCCACAGTTTGGACCTCGAACACGGGAGATAGGCTAGAAAAAGGGCCAAAGAATGAGAGGCCAAAGGGTGTGATCCTTAGGGGGGCCCTTTGGCCCCCAAAAATTTACGAAATGAAGGGAGGGGGGCCGTTTTTTTCACATGATGAAGAAATGGAGGGGATGGAGGCGTAGAACAACGAAATGGAGGGGGGAGGGCTCCATAGCCATAGGAGAGCCTCCATATACCCATACCATCTGAAGATAGCAGCAAATTGAAGACTTTCCACGGTTCCTATCACTGGCCTTCACCCTCAAATGATGCAGTGAGCAAAGAGATCAAAATTTAGTCTTTCTCTCTCCTCTAAGCGATGGTTTGCATGCAAGAAATCAAGAAGAAGAGGGGCTGAAGGATGCTTGACTGTGATCGAATTGCTTCACGATGAAGAGGAGGCTGAGAAAAGAGGTTCAGCACTGAAGAATGGTTGCTGGTCGGTCCGTGGACTGCTCGGAATAATTATTAAAAAATCCGCAATAACATGTAAAACACACGGTATGCTCCAATTTTACAAAGAAGTTTGATTGTTTTTATTGTTTCATGGTCCAAATGTTGTTCATATGCGATGAATGTTTGTTTGAATCTTGTTTGCATCATGTTTGAGGGCTGCAACTATAAAAATGTAGAACCCGTAATGCTTTAGAGCCGTTATTAATTTGTTAAAACCCACAAAATGTTACTTTTCAATGGAAATTAGTGGTTTTTTTTATTTTGAGTTGGAAAAAAGGAGTGAAAATGGGAAAAAATCAGAGAAAATATTAAGTTTCAATCAAAATAATAATCCAACACAAATAAATCAAGAAATACCTATTTTTCATGAATAATAATTAGAAAAAAATAGTGAAAAATAGAGAAAATTGGGGTTTTCACACTTTTAAAAATATTAAAAAATAAGATTTATGTGTGTGAATGTTTGGTAAGGTTAAAGCATGAGGTCAAGCCTCATTTTGGCCTCATCCTTTGTGTTATAGTATGTGTTTATTATTTTTTACATACAAAAATGACACAAAACAACCATTTAAACCTATGCAACACAGCAATACCTAAACGGTGGGGGGGGAGGAAGTTAGTGCGACGATCTAATTGCTAAAAAGATACAAATTCTGATTTTCCTCTTTGTGCATAGCATTTAGGGATCGTTCCATAATCAAATATAGGCGACTAGTAGCACGGAAGTTCGGGTGCTAGTCCCTAAAGTAGCGCAGCACATAATGCTTAGTTAAAATTCATGAAAGGTTTGTTTTCTGTACCTCACATAGCTGGTTTTTTTAAATCATAAAATGGTTGTGCACAATCATCATACACCTTGTATCAAGCATGTCACGTGGTATCTCCTAGAATGCATTGCAATTGATTGATAAACTTTGACCAACATTGAGAGGACATGAAACCTAAGTCGCCAGTTAGATGTGGGCGCTTCCATGGGGGAAAGTTTTGTGAGGCAAATCAAAATCTCCTGGAATGCTGAATCATGAAAAAGTGGAGTTTTTGCGAATGTCATATGTGTTAGCGATGCATCTTGGGGCCAATCCCCGAGGTGTAGGAGAGTCACAGTGGAGCCGTGGCAATCAGCCAAGAGGTGCTTCCCTATGTGTGTATTACGAGGCATCACTCCTATATGCTATGGGATCTCTCTCTGAGGATAAGGGAAGATGAACGGTGGACTACATATTGGATACAAATGCAAAATCGTCATAAGCATTTAGTGCAAAGTGAGTTTTAGACACTCCTGGCCCACAAGGCTGTGAAGTGGGGTTGTCTATCATATGCATGAGGTCCGGTTAGTGCCATAGCCAGTGCCGGCCCATTTTAGGTCCCATCAGTGGTGCGTCTGTCAGGAGCCGCCAACAAGTGGTGGTTCTTGAATCTAGGGTTTTTAGGGACCAAATAGTTGGTTTATGTCCTTTGACAAGGATCGTCAAGCCGAAATACAAAAAGCAAAACGTGTTGAGAGGGCTAGACAACAGTTGGAGATTGTAAGACGCTACTCTCCTCAAAGGAGCAGCCTGTTACACATAAGTGGTAGTGGTTTTAGTAACCTAGGTGTTACGAGTAGCTCTTTGAGTGCAAGTGGAAGTCTTGGTACTTCCCTATTTCCAATTAATCAACCCACAACAAGTGGGGGTGTAGTGTTGCCTACAAAACTCCTGTTGTCAATCCGGTTGTAGCCATGGCACAACCTATTGCAATTCTAGCATGTACAACGGATTTACTGGCATTAGGAGCACCGTTGCCCATTTTCCATGGGTTACTAGAAGAAGATGGAGAACTCCACATTAAGGAGTTTCAAACGCTCATGTTCAACTATCAAATCCAAGATGAAGGACACCTAATGATGTTCTTTAACATGACGTTAAAAGGAAGAGCGGCAGTGTGGTATCACGGTCTAGAAGCCGGAACCATAACTAGTAGTGCCCAATTCTTTATAGCTTTCCGTATAGAGTTTTCCCCGAGAAGGGTGGGCAATATTGGTTGTGTGTTATGAATGTAACACGCCAAGAGCAAATGAGAATGTCCAGGCATATGCGAAGAAACTAAAGCAAGTTCTTCGCAAACTTAACGCTTATATTCCTATTCCAGTGGCTACACAGTTGCAATATTTCCTACATGGATTGTATTTTAATATCCAGGTGCAGCTAAGTAGTGAATTGCTTTGGCCGATATTGACAGTGCCATTACCCAAGCAAAAGGAGCAGAGTCGTGCTTGCAAGCGGCTTATACAGCAAGGATAAATTGGAATGGTAATAATTTGGCCTTGATCAATGGGAGTCAAGGGGACCCCATGTTAAATATGAGTGGCAGAGGGAGTATTATGTCGAATCTGCCTATGTTACCAACTCCTCCTAGCATGACTATGCCTATGGCTAGTCAAGCAGCCTCGCTAAATAGTAGTGGAAACCAAACAATGAATCCTAATGTTGTCTTAATTGGTCAACGACCAATTCCTAATCAAGTGGTTAGGCCCATGGGGCGACAGACTGACAATCGTGGCTATGAGTCGAGTGCTTCTAATGTCCTTGGTGAAGTTAAGGACATGATGAAGCACTACACTGATATGATCTCTGAACAGTATCGACAAATAGCTGTGGATGTCAATTTTCTTAAGAAGAAACAGAATTTGATAGGGAGCTGACGCCCTGAAGAGGGTGGCCCCTCAAGATTCAGTTGTAAGTGGTGTGGGGGCCAATATTTCCCTAGGAATTGCCTAAATGTCAAATGTGATATTTACGGGAAGTCTGGCCACCTGTTGGAGTAAGATCACTTCTCTCCAACAAGGGAGTAAACAACCAGGTCCAGTTAACCATCGCCCACAAGGAAATAATCTCCAGCAAGATAATGGACCAAGGAAAATACTGCAAAGAGAAAAGGCTATTGTAGAGGAGTTACCTCATGGCAGTGGAGTTAGCCTTATTGAGGCTGTACGTATCAATGATGCTGAAACTTCTAATCTACGAGCCGTAACAAGAGGTCAAAAGATTAAAGAGGGTGACAAAGGAATTGTAAAACCTGTCGAGGGAAGCCCTAAGCAAGATGCTAGGGAAAAGCGAGTCCTGAATCCTGATAAGGAAGGTGGACCGTTAAGACCTGTTGGTAGTAAAGTTAATCCCAAGGAGGATAAAGGATTGCCAAGAAAGAAGGTAAAGGCTAAAAAAGAGGCATCAAAGTCGATGGAAAGACCAAAGGAGAGAATGGTTTGGCGCGAGAAGAGAACTTTGGCTAATTATCACGACTTTGATCTAGCAAGTTCCCTTTGCAAAGTCAAACTAGACATGAATCTCCTGCAATTGATTAAACTTTCTCCAGAAGTATGCAAAGGAATTCAAGAAAATCTTGCATATAGGGTATATAGTAGAACCTTTGGGCATAGCTAGAGTAGGAGAAGGCTAGTTCGATCATGCTGAAAAGCATTGCCCTAGGGTTCTAGCATATGTGGATGGAATATTAGTGGAGCACGCTATTGTGGACATTGGATCCTCCGTCAATATCATAAGTTCAGACTTGATGGAGAGGTTAGGTCTAGAGATCCAAAAAGACGGCTCCACACTTCTTAGGATGGCTGATGAGTCTAAGACAACCAGAAGGTTGCATTACTAAGGACCACGTTACAATTGCGAGCGTGGAATGCTATTTGGACTTTAGGGTGATAAGGTTTGCAGGATGTCCTAGCTATCGGTTTTTGCTAAGGCAGGCCATGGATTCTACGGACAGACTGTCAAGTCGATATACCCACTAGTCGAGTGATTCTAGGTCGAGGTGCCCATCGTGTAATAGTGGATGCTTACCTTGAGTCTCCTCAGAGTGAGAGAGCTCCACTATACTCCACTGAACTAGAAACAGTAGATGATCCGCCTGGTAGTGAGACATCATCAAGCGATGGATCTAAGAAAGGGTCCACTACAGAGGATATTTATCAGATAAACTTGAATGAGCCGATAGAGCCTCATGATCGAATAAGAGACGCGGACGTTATTGAGCTGGATCTTGGTATGCTAAATGATTCGTGACCAATTAAATCAGGGTCCATGCTCAATTTGGAAGAAAGAGAGGATTATATGTCCTTAATTTGAGAGTTCCATGATATCTTTACTTGGAGCTATGATGAACTTTGGGGTATTCCTCCCAGTCTAGATGTGCATACTATTCCTATAAAGGAAGGTACCCACCCTGTACATCAAAAAGTAAGACGTATGCCTTTTGAACTAAGGGATGGGTTGTACAAGGAGCTATAGAAGTTGCGTAAAGTAGGTTTGATCTTCCCTGTTCAACATACAGAATGGTGTTTACCAGTAGTGATCAGGAAGAAGAAGAATAATCAAATCTGGCTTTGTGTAGACTTTAGAGAGCTGAATAAGCAGACTGTTAAAGATTACTACCTCTTGCCGTTTATTGACCAAATTTTGGATCAACTAGCGGATAGGGAAATCTATTCGTTCATGGACTGCTTTGCAGGGTATAACCAAATGGTGATCTCGCTGAGCAAGACTAGCTAAAAACGAGATTTATTACAGTCTTTGGTACCTTTGTATACCATGTGATGGCATTTGGGTTGTGTAATGCACCTAGTTCGTGGCAAAGAACAGTCAACAAGACCTTTGGTGACATCTACCCAGAGGAGCTGAAAGTATTCATTGATGATCTAGGGGCAGCCAACATAAGGGATAGACAATTGATCATTTTGCGGAAGTGTTTTGAGCATTGAAGACAATTTTGCATAGCTCTCAACCCACGGAAGTGCATCTTCAGAGTCCCTTATGGGCTCTTGTTAGGCCATGTGGTCAGTTCTATAGGGATTGTGACTGATCCTGAAAAGATCAAGGTCATAGTCGCCATGAGTCCGCCACGTACTCCAAAGGAAGTGCATAGCTTTCTGTCTCATCAGTAGGGTATTATTAGAGGTTTATCAACGCCTTAGCAAAAAGAACGTTGCCTCTAACAAACCTATTGTCCTTTAATTGTTAGTTTTCATAGAGTGATGCTTGCAAAGTATCTTTTGAGGATGTGAAGCAAGAACTTGCCAAAGCACCTATTTTTAAAAGCACCAAAAATGGGCTAAATGTTCTATATATTTTCGGTAGCAACCATGTATAGTATCAACTGCTGTTTGGCCCAAATTTGGGAGGAAAAGCAGCACCATCTAATAGCTTTTGCTAGTTGGAAGTTGGGCATATGCGAGAAAAAAGTTCAGGCACTACATTCTTTATGAGAGGGTGGTTTTTTATACAAAGGCGGAAGGGCTTCGATTGTTGTTGAATAAGTTACAACCACCTGACCATTTAGCAAAGTGGTTAATCACTTTGCAGGAATTTGATTATGAGATTAAGAGTAAGCCGCCGAAGCTTCAGGGCATTGTAGAGTGTCTTGTGGATTTCGGAGAGCCAAAAGAGATCTTGGCTGAAGGAAGTGACATGGAGACTTTGTTCAAGATTGATACGCCGTCTATTCCCTCTTGGTATGCTGCTATAATTCACTGTCTTTCTACGGGAGAGATTGGAGCTACTTTATCAAAGTCGGAGAAGAGGAAGATTAAACAACATGCATTAAAATTTTCCTTGATCGCAAGAACATTATATCTGCAGGGTGTTGATGATATTTATCGCCGATGTGTGATGCGTGACAAGGTTCTCTTTATTTTGGAAGAGTGCCATGACTCCGCGTGTGGAGGGCACTTCGCTGGGTGGTTGACGGCACAAAAGGCTTTACGAGCTGGATATTGGTGGCCGTCCATCTTCCAAGATTCCTTTGAGTACGTTAAGAGATATGATACCTGTCAAAGGCATGACAACAGAGAGAATAGGAAACACCCACTTACGCCTATCATGGCTATCCTTCCATTTGAGAAGTGGGGCATTGACTTTGTGAGTCCTATCACCCTATCGTCTACTACTCAAAAGAGATACATTATAGTAGCAATTGATTACTTTACAAAGTGGTCAGAAGCACGTGCGACGAGGCAGGACAATGCAAAAGAGATTGCCAGTTTTCTACTTGAGCAAATCATTTGCCGATTTGGTCCGCCAAAAGAAATAGTATTAGACTGTGGAACTCACTTTTTAAATAAAGTGATGAAAAGTCTGACTGAAGCTTGGAAAATCAAGCATAACAAGATGACCCCCTATAATCCGCAAGCAAATGGACAAGTCAAAAGTACCAATAAGTAGCTTGTGGGTATCCTATCCAAGATAGTCTCCGAGAAGAAGCAAGACTGGGATACAAAATTATATGTGGCAGTTTAGGCGTATAATACGACGTTTAAACGAGCCACTGGCCATACCCCATTCAAATTAGTTTATGGGGAGGAGTGTGTCTTGCCCTTAGAAATTGAGTTTCCAACCATTAGATTCGCAATCCATCATTCTTTGGGTGATGAAGATGCCCTATTTGAGTGGTTTACGACTATAGCCCACTTGGACGAGCTCAAATTGTAGAGTTTGTTGCACCAGGAGGTAGCTAAATCTCGGATGAAACAGCTGCCTGATCTAAAAGCGAAGAAATATAATTTTAAAAAGGGACAGTTAGTTCTATATTACGATGCACGTAGGAAGTTGTTTCCAAGAAAGTTGGAACCTCGATGGGATGGCCCTTACAAGATAGTTTGGATAGGTAAAAATAAGTCTAATGTTCTATTAGCTGATCTACAAGGAGTGGAATTTAAGAATAAGGTTAATCTTAATAAGATTAAATCTTATTATTCCACGTTATTGAGATTAGTTCGCGGATTCCTTAGCTAATTTTGCTTATGAAGAGGACCTCTTTTTCAACTGTGGTCCTAGTCCGGATGTTGCTATTGATGATGAGACTAGACCTGGTCGCTTGTGGGAAATGTTATCAGACCACATGTTGATCCGGGTTTTTTACAACCCGGATTATTACCACAAAATTTGGCCAAAGCGCCTATCAAGAGCTTACCATATCACTTTGGGTTTACTCTTCAAGCACTAGGTATGCTACATTGCTTCTCGATTATGATAACTCTAGCAAATGGGGGGAACAAGTTCTTAGAAGGCATGTCAATGTAAAGGGTAAAAGGGATGGTTATCTTAGTGAAGATGAAAATGGATTACACCTAGGAGTTGAGTGAATGCATAGATTTTTCAA